>NC_056752.1:19187500-19487500 GCF_018687715.1 Carya illinoinensis
ACGGATGGGAGAAAAGCGTTGAATAGTTCCCTTGAGCTTTTGACGACGAGTTGCGGCTGCAAGGAGGATTTTTCAGTGTTTATTTTCTTCCAATCTTCTCAGAACAATTATGGTGAATTCGTTTATGTTGAATTCCATTTCTAGCATGAGCTAAATTTTCTTCATTCTAGGAAAACGATGTAACCTATTTCCGAACTATGCTTGATTGTCTATGCTAATTTAATGCAATTATCTCTTTGTTTATCTGATTTATTCTGAGTTTATTACTTCTAATTAACTGGCCATTGATTAGATGATAAGTAATCTTGTGATTTGCTATCGAAAGAGGGAATCATAGGGTAGATCTTGAATATTTCAGCATAGGTAAGTATAGAGATCGAAAGACTTGTATGAACCTATGTAGTAATTAAATCATTGATCTTATTGCTTTCTTGATTATTTAATTTGCATACTCTTGTGTGAATTGATAAACTAGAATCACTTCCAATTGACTATCGAAAGAGGCTTTTGGATGAATTAGAGATTTGCTAATAGATAAAAGAGAATTAAATTAAGTTAGCTAGATGAGAAAAGCATAGTGAAGAATTAGGTGAAATCGATTTCCTAGAAGTTTTCTTCCCATTAATTTGATCTTCAAACATCAGTTTTATTTCCTTTGCATATTGCTTTTGAGTTGATTTTAGTTTAAATTGCAACTACAAAAATCTTAGTGATTCCTCTAGATAAAATCAAGTTTAGTATAATTTTGGTATTTGGCAAACGTAAGGTACCAATCCCTGAGGACGATACTCTTCTTATTACTTTACTATAAAACTACGATACTGTGCACTTGCAGTTTTGCACCGGTCAAGTATAACATGAAGTCCAGGTAAGTATTGCGTTCATACTCTTCTAGAGTTTTTCCTAAATAAAAGAAGACGAAAATGAAAACTTTCTTAAAAAAGAAAATGAAACTTTTCTCTACGAGATGCGTTTTACGAATGTGTATGCATTCGTAAAATGACCCTTTACGAAAAGAAAGCCAAACATAATTTTTTAAGTATAAGTATGTAACGGCTCTCCTTGATAGCTCATTTTCACGCACCTAGGGGGACGAGAGGTGCCTGGTGGCATGCGAGGTGATCGAGTGGAGGAGGATGGCCGCAACTATATGGGTCATGAGTGCATGCTTGCAACTTTGTTTTTAATGACTAGAACAGGGGACTGCTTGGACAAGGACAAGGTTGGCTGGGCACAGTGATGCAGGTAGAGTCGTGTATGGAAAGAGAGGCTAGTATGGGTTCTCTTGTAGTTGCCGCAAAAAGTGCAAAATTTCGCCACAAATAGTTTGTGCCACGACTATTCACAATTTCCTCTTTTTTTTCTTTCCTTTTTTTTAAAAAAAGTTATATCAATTTTTATCCACTCAAATCAAATGAGTTTCTTTTCCTTCTTCATAGCAAATAAAATGTTTCTTTTTCTCACAAGTACTCGAGAATTAATTGAAAGTTTATAAATTACATTTCCAGCAAGTAAAATTTTTTTGGGCCAACAGTAAATTTTTCAGGAAAACAAACTCTGAACTCCTCATCTAAAATATATATGTACTTCATTTTTTAAGTTTATAAAATCTATAAACGATAAACACCACTGTTAAAGTTTGCTGATATCATTAAGAAAAGCAAAATGCCCAAAAGAACCCACAAAACTACAAATTAATTTAACGATAAGCACTACTGTTGAAATTTGCTGATGTCATTAAGAGTGATGAATCTGAGCCACTATTGTCACCATTTCCCCCTTTGCTAGACCACAGGTTGGAAAAGATCTTCTTTGACTTGAGTATCCTTTTCATGAGTTTATTTAACGAATTTCTTCTCATCCCGAAGTGAAAAACGAACCACATGTACAAGAAAATCAAGGCAAATCCAGCAGCTCCACCACCATAAGCATTCCACGACCATGACCACAAACTACAAATAAGAAACATCAATCAAATAAGAGCCAGCAGAGATCCCTTTAAAACATTGATAGACCATGCAATAATCAAATCAAGTAGCAACACCAACTTATTCATGCCTAAAGAAGCCCTTCATTTGGAACATTGCAAGGATAAAAAATGATTGCTGAAAATATTTCTCCTAGATGATCATACACCAGCGAGGGGTTGAATATCCCAAACTTGAAGAATGAACTTTGAAAAAATGAAATGCCCTGGAAATTTGATTACATTTATGTAAATAAAAAACAAAAGCATGGTGATATATGTAGCTCAAAAGAAAAGAAAACTACAAGGCATGCCAATAGAGAGAATATTGAGTTCATTATAGTCCAAGTATACCTATACTTCAGTGAGTTCCAGACAATGCTACCAAGCTTTATAGAAGTCGCAAACTCACCTTTGCATTACTCAAACTTGTTGTACTCGGCTTGTTTCTCTCTGAGTCTGCCTCTCTAACTCATATCTCTCTCGTAATTCGGCTTGACATTCTCTCGTAAGTCATCAAGCTATCCCTTATAATCTGCAACATCTTTCTCATGCTTTTCTGCATGTTCAGTTAATTACACTATTCGAGCATCAGTTACTTGTCTATATGAGTCGGAATAACCATCTTGCCGAGCCCCCTTACCTACCCTGACCTTTGACCCAAAACTTCCTTGAAAATTGTCATTGCAACCTCCTTAGTCCGCTTCTCAGGTTCCAACTTTGACATATTTGCAGCCATCTTATCCTTTCAACCATTAGAAAATCACACATGTTAGTGCTCATAATATGTACTTATAGAATTAAAAATTATTTGACAATTTTTTCTACAAATCACATATTGCCGAAAATTTTTTTCTAAAATTTTTCTAACCATCTCGCCGAGTCCCCTTACTCACATATTGCTCTTTCGTCATGGGAGTTACAAATTTGTCCTTTTTTTACCACCTCACTTCTTTAAAGAAATTGACCACAGTTTCATCATTCCCAGACTTCAAATACAAGCAAATTACATTCAACTTAGACTGAATATATATAGGAAATCTTAATGTATCTTTCAACCAAAATCTTAAGGTATCTTTCAACCAAAATGGAGACTTACCCTCATCTCCATTAGCTGCACAAATGACCTTCGTCCAGCTGTATGATTGTTTCATTGCTTCTCCTTATTAAATTTATTTCGTTCAGACATTCGCTGCACTCATACGAGACATGATATAAATGAGAAAAATGGAGGTGTCAAGAGGATTATATGACTATTTTAATAAAAAAATGCCACATAATGTTAATGAAGTATTGAATGGTAAATTACCTTGAAGTTCTCGCTTGAATATCAAGCGCATAACTTCACCCAAGTGGCTGGTGTTACCCACGATGGCACATTCGCAAGTGCTTCTTCATTACTATCATATTGCTTATAGGTTCTATGTAAATCATGGCGAATGTGATTAAATCACTTGTGTAGTGTCTTCGTAACTGCATCACGATGATTCTTCTTGGTCCAATCTAGGATGAAGTCATTCTAGAGATAAACACCAAACAAATTAATTCGATACTCTATTTGAATATGTATGAAATTCAAAACTTTTACCTAAACTCTTGAAATCAATTCTTCCTTTTTATTAGCTTGTACGTCGTGCTAGCTTGCATGACTCAAGTCCATATAATGCTTAACCAACCATGTAATTCTTGTAGTAAAAATGAGTGCATTTTTCACAACAAGGTGTAGTCTTATCGTCCTTTATCCTCAAGGGTATCTTTCTATGTTTTCGCACCTTCTCAAATTCTGTGCCTTTTGCTTCTCGTCCCCCACACTTTCAGCAAGGTGGTACTAAGTTCAAAAATCAAAATAACCAAAATGCTAAACATATAATGTAAAATATTATGTAACACTAATACCAATAAAAAATAGATTAATACCACACGGGTTTGTGCTTAGTGGCACATCGACTGCTGGCATATCATTCGGGATGACATTGGGTTGCTCAACTAAGTCATCTGTGCTTGAGAATGCATTATCTCTATGTGCAACAATAGGTACTTTATTTTGAACTTCATTTCTTTGAGATCTACCTCTATTATAGCACACACGCATGCTCGGCCTCTACCTCTACGTCTGCCTCTTTCAGTTGCCGACATATTCCTGTAATCACACAATTAATATACTAATAAATTTTGCTAAATTTTTTAAAAAATAACAAACTTAATAATCTCAAGAAACTTACACAAAATTATACTAAATCGAAAAGAATACTTATATTCAAGAGAAATAAGTGGCTAGCTCATCTCATCCTCCGTCAAGAGGCTATCTTCTTTTATGCTACCCTCCAAGTTGGCGCTATCATTAGAACTGTCTTCACTAGTATCGTTCTTGATAAAACCTTGCTCAAAGTGATCCCAATTTGACCTTTGCATTATTGACGTGTCAACATCAATCTGCTCTGGTTCTACATTAGGCATGTGCATGTCTGTTTGCAGTGGAATGTCATCAGCATGGACACTCACGTAAGCATCGCTAGAATCATCCTCTTGGTATGCATCATCGCTAGAATCAGATGCGTCATCTTCAATAAGGGGTTGTCGTGGAAGGTCATAAACATTTCTATGTATGGCCTTTTGCACTACATACCAATCACCATGCATGCTGTGATTTTTTAGGTAAAACACTTATGAAGCTTGGCATGCCAAAACAAATGGGTCATTCTTATAAGTTGTACGAGACATATTCGTACTAGTAAGATGTTGTTCCACACGTATCCCTCGTTTGGAATCAGAGATGTCAAACCATTCACATTTGAATAAGTAAACATGACGCCAACCCATGTAGCGGACATCCTAAATGTCTATTAGTTTACCAAAGAACTCGAGCTTCAAGGATCCTAGTTGTTCACTAATGACCATGACACCTGAGTTTTGGGTGGGACGATGTTCTTCACGATTTGTGGTATGAAATCTTATACCATTGCTTATGCAACCAGAATGGGACATACCCCAAGGGTCAGGACCACATGCTAGGGCATATAAATCCTCCAAAACTTCTCCAGGATTATCAGCATGCAGACTTTAAATCTATCACAAGTTCAAACAAGGAACCACATAAAGTAAACACAATACAAGTTTTGGCATAAAACAAACATACCAAGAGTGAGTTTGCATTGGCATTATCAGGATACTCTTCACTCACCTGCAAGTAGTGCTCACTAGACAAAAGGCCAACACCAGTTAATCAACACCAGTAAATCAGTATCTTTAGAAACTAAATTGGTAAGTAGTTTGGTTACTTACTTAAGGTATTCCCCAATCTCTATGCGATTATTAAGAGCATACCATCTGGCTATCATGAAAACGTCATCATCTAATCGGTGACGTGACGTAAAACCCATGGGGCGCACCTTTTGTGAAAAAACAGATAGTCCCTCTCGTACACCCTCTTCTCCTTCATCAACGTTACATTCAGGAGGATTGAATCTGGTCTCAACATCATTGAGGTACATGGAACAAAAATTCAAGCATTTTACATGGATATAGGTCTCAGCTATGGAACCTTCTGGTAGGCCTTATTCTTAACATATCTCTTGAATTTTCCAAAATACCTCTCAAAAAGGTACATCCACCTATATTGAACTAGCCCTGCAAGTAGCGCCTCACGCGGCAAATGGTAGGCTAAGTGCACCATTATATCGAATAAGGTAGGTGGAAAAATCATCTCCAGCTTACATAGAATGATAGCAATATCAGCTTGAAGATTCTCTAAGACATCAACCCTACATGTTCTAGCACACAATTCTTTGAAAAAAGTGCTCAACTCAGTTATTGCCAATCATACATCTTGGTGTAAGTATCCAGAAATTGCAGCAAGAAGCAATCTTTGCATAAAAATGTGACAATCATGACTTTTCATTCCCGAGATTTTGCAATCAGGTACACTAATACATCTGGCGATGTTCGAAGCAAAACCATCTGGGAATTGCACATCATGTAACCAGCTATAGAAACTAGTCCGCTCAGCTCCATACAGCGTATAACATGCATGTGGCATGCTAATGCGTTGTCCATCCTGAATAAGGTGTAACTCCTTCCTTATGTTGAGATTGAAAAGGTCACGACGTGCATTAGCATGATCTTTAGTTTTGCCAAAGATATTCATCAAAGTTCCTATAATGTTGTCACAAATGTTTTTCTCAATGTTCATTACATCTAGATTATGTCTAATCTTTATGGTCGACCAATATGGTAATTGAAAGAAGATACATTTTTTGGTCCAATTTAACTCCTCCATAGTACGCTTTTTTTTTTTTATGGCTTTATCAAAATTTGCATTAGGAATATTTTAGAGTTGAATGAGTATATCTTCTCCATAATACACAGTAGGTGGGTCACGATGCTCTGTATTGCCATTAAAAATAGTCTTTTTCTTTCTCCAGATATGGCTCAATGGCAAGAATCGGCGATGACCCCATGTAGCAATGCTTTTGGCTATATGTCAACGACATGGAATCTATTTGTTCCTTGCACGATGGACACGCCATCTTCCCCTTAGTGCTCCACCTGGAGAGGTTTCCATAGGTAGGAACCATTGATTGTCCACAATAATGCTGCATGCAATCGGAAAGTCTCACTAGCCTTTGCATCGTATGCACCAACACCATTATCCCATAGATCAATCAATTCATCTATCAAAGGTTGAAGATAAACATCGATTTCATTTCCTGGTGATCTTGGACTAGGAATCAAGAGTGAAGTGATAAAAAAATGGATCTTTCATGCATAACCATGGGAGTAAGTTGTAGGGGACAAGAACCACCGGCCATATGCTGAAAGGCTTAGCTAATTATTAAATGGGTTGAAATTGTCGCTAGCTAAACCAAGTATGACATTTCTTGGATCTTCTACAAACCAAGCATGCTCTTGATCAATTGTTGTCCACATCTCTGAGTCAGCAAGATGACTTAGAATCCCCTGCTGAATGGCTCGCTGATCCCTATGCCACTGCATATCAGCTGCTGTTTTCTATGACATAAATAATCTCTGCAACCTTGGTTTTAACGGGAAATGTCATAGAACCTTTTGAGGAATTCGTCTCTTCTTACTTTCGCTAAATTTTCACCTAGAGAGTTTACATTTAGGACATTCATCTTTATCGACATTTTCTCTCCACATAAAGTATGCAGTCATTCGAACAAATATATATCTTGTTGTAAGTAAAGCCCAAACATTTTTCCAAGTTATGTGACTCTTGATATGAGTTTGGCAAAAGAGCATTGGGAAAAGCTGACTTTAGCAAGTGCAAAAGCATTGAAAGATTTTACACTCCAACCTCCAAGTGTTTTAATGTGCAGCAACTTGATAGTGAATGATAGTTTAGAATACTTTGAACAACCTTCATAAAGAGAATGTTGAGAATCAGCCAAAAATTGATTGAAAGTG
Organism: Carya illinoinensis; assembly: GCF_018687715.1. NCBI lineage: Eukaryota > Viridiplantae > Streptophyta > Magnoliopsida > Fagales > Juglandaceae > Carya > Carya illinoinensis. The sequence continues at coordinate 19,194,891 of NC_056752.1, forward strand.
CGAGATGAATTAATATTGACCAACGGCAAACCCTCAACATGGAATGACTCAGTTATGGGAATATCAAAAATTCCCTAACCCGAATATCTCGTAACATAACATCAACATCATCAATGAAATCATCCTCTTGTTTGGGATCATGTAGATCATCATCATCATCACTTATGATTAAATCTTCTTCCTCACCATGAAAAATCTACACCGTATAATTATTGTCAATATCTTTAATGAACAAGGGTCTCTCTACTTGACTTATTGGTTGAAAGTGATTATTTGAACATCGGACACATGGGCAACGGATTGACTCACTTGTAGCATGAGACCGGGCCAAGGTAAGAAACTCCTTAACTCCTTTAGCATACTCCCTAGATCCAAATCTATCAATGATTTTGATCCAACTCTTGTCCATCTAGAAACAAGCATGAATAGGTCATTAGAAGAATTATTTAGAATGACTCCAAACAAGCATGATTAGATACTCCCACGTAGGAGAATGTAAACCGAGATCTCGTTGTAGAGAAAATATATCATTCTTTTTAGAATTAAGTATTGAAGGTAAGGCTCCACCATTGGAGAGGTAAGATGATGTTCATCGGGTTCAACCCTTAGATTTAATCCATCTATTTCAGAAATAGAAAGAAGAATTCTAATTAATAGCTAAAACTAGAGGTAGCAAGACAAGAAAAGAAGCCAAACCTTGTAGGCTTGTAACCTAGTATGTTGTCCCACCTTTGTCTACGTAACCTTGTACGTTTTCTCCAAAGAATTAAAAGAATCAAATGAACAACTTTTGTGATTGTAGAGAAGAAGAAATCGTCCCAGTGCATGTGCCCCTACTAAGCTCCAAATAAAATCATAAACCATTCGAGTTATTCTTGTTTTTATCTTTAGTGGTAGGTAAAAAGTGTCCTCATCCTATTAGATAGTTTTATTTTATTATTTTTTTTGTATGTTCTATTTTCAGATTGGGCTAGATTTTTTAAAGTTGAGCTTGTAAATACTTGTCTATAGGGTCAAGATAATTTTGCAAAGGGTAGCCATCACAAAATGAAATTAATATCCTCCCTACTAAACTATAAAAAATTAGTATGTGGTGGGTTTGCTTGTCTTTTGGGTTGGCTACAAAAAGTCATCCTATGAGGAAACAACAAACACTTGTTAAATTCCACTCCATCAGCTACACAATAATTAATTCTCTTATGGAAAGTGAAAATTCCATGATGCTCCATACTCTTCATCATGTGACATTGTTGGGAATTGCATATTCTTACAAACCAATAAAAAAATTTAGAAAGGGATGAGCATAAGTGACCAAATGAAACATTTAAATATAAAATAAATAAGTTAAGATTAGTATTCATACATATCAAATCTTGTTGACATAGTGGCCAGGTGTGGAGGTAATGTAGTTGAACTTGTTTCACCCATACCACTATAAATAAAAAAATAGTTCATCAAGTTAAAAGCTTCACACAAGGAACATACAACATATTTAGAAACATAATGAAATAATTGCGATTACCTCTGTGATGGACATTTCATTCTATCATGCCCTTATTGTTTACAAATGATGCATCGTCGCTTCTTTGTTGGCACATTTTCATTTGGATTCTTTTATCGTAAGGTTTTGGTTCTACCTTTGGAAACAATGATTGGGGGATCTTGCAATGAAAAGTTTGAGACTATTTGGCTTTGGACTGCATGTCCCTTTGTGTTACCACCATCATCATCAAGAGAAGCTCTTGATGAATAGTCTCTACACTCTGTGAAACATGCTCATATTTCTTAATAAATAGTAACTCCATTTCAACAACTATATAAAACTGTCTCATCAAACGATGTTTCTTATCAAAAGCAGTTGGGATTGTCTCTAATGGACCCTCATAAACACATATCTCTTGTACCATGTGACTCTTTGCATTGACAGTCCACCTCTCTAACACATATGATTGTAGTACAAGGTCCAAACAATTTTTTCTTGTCAAAACGTGTAGGATGTGCCGGCATAGAAAGCCAATAAATTCAAACTTAAGACATGTACAAGACAACATTTTTATCGTTCCCAGGTTTTACTTCATATGCCGTCTTTTCTCACCCAAGAATGGCCACCAAATAAATTTCCCTTCCATCTTCCTTACGTGTTTTGTATGAATTGAACTGTTGGCTTGTAAATAATTCTTCTTGAAAGATCAAAAAGGATTTTCTTGTATAGAGATTGGCCACGGCCTCTTCAATACTGAGACAAGTTTTTACAATTGGCCTTGATGTTTTTGTCATCACATCTTTTAGTTTCTCACTTAGATAACGAGCATTCAAAGCTTTTTCATATTGATGGATGAACTCATTTATTATTGTACTTGAATGAACATAGTCTTTAAAAAACATGTTCATACTCTCACTTGAGTTGTGGACATTCAAGCACAAAACATAGATTTCAAGTAAGTGGGCATCCACTTTTCTCTCTTCACATAATAGTTTGCAACCAACTATTTTCTTCAAACTTGTACTTCAATAACATTTTAGTCCACTCCAACTTGAACTCCTCAATAGTTAGTGTATCATGAATAAGGTGGTTAAAATCATATTTAAATTATGGATATTTGTTGTAAACATGAGCTAGATGTTCATGAACTTTTTGTAGGAGTTGCCATAAGCACAATTTGTGAGTTGTATTGGGCAATACCTCCACGATGGCCTTAGCCATTGCTTGTCATCATCAGTTATTATTGTAGATGGAGCACGACCAAGCATCGCTTCTAGCCAAGTTTTCAATAACCATGTGTAAGACTCGGCTGTCTCATTTATCAATAATGCACATCCAAACATTACAGATTGATGATGATAGTTAATTCCAGTGAATGGGACAAAGGGCATCTTGTACCGATTTGTTAGGTACGTAGCATCAAACGTAACAACATCCCCAAAATATTGATATGCAGCTTGTGATTTACCATCCGCCCAAAAGCAATTTCCCATCGACCCATCTACATCAACTTGGATCAAGTATACAAAGCCTAGATTATTACGTTTGCTTCCCAAAAAGTACTCATATAACTTTTGTGCATCTCCCTCTTCAAGAAGTTGTTTCCTTCCATTACCCAAATAATTGTGAATGTCCTTAGGAATGCAACCAATATTATAATTACCATCATGCTCCTTACTCAAAATGGACATAATTTTCCGTGTTGGTATCGCCGACTCATTTAGCGTATGTATTAAATTTTTTTGAGTCGGAGTCACCCATCTATGCCCACAAAGCAAACTTGTACTCCGAGGTGTCAACAACTCATGATTATGTTGGAGGACAAACTTAGACACAACCCATTTGCTTCCATTCTTCTTTATTGTCATCATTACCTTACACTCGCACTTGGTTTCTGGAGCCTTGGGTCGTGCTCTCTCTATAAGTTTAAGATTATACCAACGAAATCCTTCTATTGAACACACATACTCTACACCAATTAATGATTTTTCCATGCTTGACAATACAGTATGATTTGTTCGAATGCTAATACCAGCTCGTCTGGAGAAGGCTTTATAGCAACTAAGTGCATCCTCTACGTCGTCAAACTCTAGCCCCACATACGGCTCCACATATGAAGATGACATTGTATGGCCTTCCTCGGGTATGTTCTTGTCAACATCAACCTCACCATCCTTTTGATTTATCTCAACTTTATCTGCGCTAGAATTAGAACTATCCAAAATCTCAACATGATCTCTAGATGTACTCATAATTCACACAACTTGATATCTTCAGACCTGGTGAGTAGATCTTCTTGCATAGAGAAAGGTGAAATTAATATATAAGATAGAAATGATCAAGTTCCTAACTTACAAACTGAAATAAATCTATCAAGACACTTGAAGAATTACCCAAGTGTTCAAAGTATGAAACAAAACCGAGCAAGGGAGGATATAAATAATATATATATATCTATTCTTGTAAGACTAGAATGTGGGTTTTATAATTAGGATTCGGCTTGCTTCCAGTTACATTTTTAATAGGACATGACCTGTTAAAATTCAAAGGCCAGTAATGAATGTAACTTCAACATTTGTGTACATAATAGTATGATCTGTCAAAAATTTTAACCTTTGTGTAATAGTGATTAATGTAAAAGCAAACAAAATTTAACCTTTGTGTAATAGTAATTAATGGTAAGATAGGTTTACAGCCTATAAGAAAAACATGAGGTTTAAGGAAAATGAGTTTTAGTGAGCAGCGTTCAATAACCAAAGTATATGACATGTTCTCACGCTAAAGCACTACACAATGTCAGTTTGATTTAAAAATCTTGTGATCACTTGGCCATTGGATTTTAACAGGAGATATCCTATTACTTTTAGAACAAGGGGGAAGCCAAATCCTTATAATTAGTGCTTCCTTATTTATTTTTCTATATTCAATTTGACTATCTTAAAAGCTTGGAAATTGAGGAGAAAATCAACAAGATCAGATGGTGCTAGACAGCAAATGGTGCTCTGTTTCCTTATCCAAAATATTGACGCCCTTTCTGCCAGATAATTTGACTTCAATTCATTTGTTAGTAAACAAAAAAGGACAAAGGAAACTCCTGTCCTGACTACCTAATTGCATATATTCTAACCTCAAAGGAATCTCATCATTACTTATATATTTAACCTCCAAGGGAACTCCTATCCACAGGCACAGGTAACTTTTACAATTAGCTCACCTAAGCTCTTTTTATTTTTGTGCTGTTTATTTAGAATCACATTGCTATGTGGTAAGGAAACTAAATACAACATTTCATTTTATCCAAAATCATTTTTTTTAATCAATATCGACTCCCTCTCTCTCTCTCTGATTGTCCCAATTTCATCCACACAACATTTCAATTTTCGACTTCCAGCATGAATGCCATGAGTGAATGAAGAAAATGAAAATGAAGAGAATAAAACCAGAAATTGAGAGAACAAAACCCTAAACCTAGAGAATAAATCCAAAAAATATGAGAGAATAAAACCCTAAACTTAGAGGATAAAATGCAGAGAAAATACATATGAATGCTGAAACGGTGTTTGTCGTCGTCGTGGGAGCAGGAACTGTGTTTGTCATCAGCGTTCCTCTAGCTTCGTGGTGTGGGATCACTAGGAGAGAAAAGGGGTGGCTTGGGAGAATCGGGTAACAGAGGGATTGGGGGAGGGGGAGACATTTAGAGTTTATAGAGGGGTTTGGGTGTATGCGGCTCTATTTGAGATTTTCATGAAGTTTCTACAAGGCAAGTTATTATTGGCTTAGTCTGAAAATGATTTTCATACCCGTCCGGCCTCTAGCTTTTCTCCAGAAGAGAAAGGCAATAAAATCTAGACATATTGTGGAAATTTGGGCAATATGAGCAAATTTTGGAATTCAGAAATAGAAATCCCATAGCAAGGTTGTGTATATATGAAGTTAGCCAGAAAGAATAAAAATCACTTTGTCTCTAAAGTGAGAATGTACCCAGAACAAAGGCATTTTCCACGTTGCGTTGGGATGTGTCTACCTGAATTTCTACAAAGTGTTTGTAATAGTCCGTTAGAAATTCAATGGTTGAATTTCTTTAACTTTTAGGAATGTTGTGAAAGTCTTGAAATGGTTCCACAATTGAGCAAGCTTGTAGGTTTAAATTTGTCAGCATAGTCAGCTTCTTACCCACTTTGTTGGCAGAAATATGATTTTATTTATTTGAGATACTTAGGTGTAATGCCAACTGACGCCGGACAGAATAGCGATTATCCTGCAGGCTAGTTCCAACAGATGATTGACAGGAGAAAATTTGCCCAAAATCAGAGAGAAAAGTCTCTAGGGTTTAACGAAATATTATAAAATCAAGCAATAATGAAAATCAGTCCACAAGCCGACTGTTATGGCCAAAAATCGTGTTTATCCGAATTTTGCCAAAAATAGCAAAATCTCAAAAATCACTCTAAATTGAAATTCGAAATAAAATAAGCAATCTGCAAAAAATCCGGCCCAAATCGGATTTAAAATGACTTCCTAACTGACAAGAGAAATATTACCATAAATAGTAAAAAATAACTAAAACTAGTGATTCGGAGGGGAAAACAGCAGAACTTGAGGTAAACAAAAGGCACATGGCGTGATGCTCAATGTGGACAGTGTGCGCACCTAAAAGATCTTTCCGAATTGGGGTCTTATGTGCGATTCCGACATCCGTAGCTAAAGTTATGGCCAAAAGACTGAAATGCACTCAAAACGGCCCCAATGAGGAACATATCACAATCAATTCCCGCCTTTGCGCTGATCTGCCAACTTGATTGAGCTGAAATATAGCATATTTTAGCTATTTAAAACCAATGTATTTTAAATTCATCATGACATTATTATTGGTTTTAAATGGAAAAATGGTTAAAGTGAATAAATCAAAGTTGTGATTTTAATTGATTAAAAGCATGAATTTCTGCTTGAATTCTACCAACTATTGATTACTGTGCATTGTAGTCCATAATTTTTCTTGCTTTCTATTATCATTTGTGTTTGTACCATTGTTCTCCTTATTCTCCTTGTGCTTCCTAAACAATAGTTGGGATGTAGAGAAGTTAGTGTAGTTGGTGGGGACTGATGTAGCGGAGGCAATTGTTTCTAATCTTGGGGGTCGAAAGCAAGGTGATGACCGTCTTATATGGCTAGTTACGTCGGATGGGTCTTTCCCTACCAAGAGTGTTTGGTCTTTTGTTCGAGTTACTGCTCCTAAATCTCAATGGTCTCATTGGATTTGGCATGGTATTTTGCCAAAGAAATTTTCCATACTCATATGGAAGGCATTGAATAATAACCTTTCTGTGGATGATCAGATTAGAAGAATTGGTGTCCCTCTAGTTTCCAAGTGCAAATGCTGCCATGAAGGTGCTTTTGAGGATCTCAACCATGTTCTCTATGGAGGTAATATAGCAGTGGCCATATGGAAGTTTAGCTCACATTTGCTAGGCATTCCTTATGTCGCTAGTCGATCATGGAAGGCTACGTTTGAGGCTTGGTTTCGTTGAGCTTCAAAGTTATCTCAGCAAAGAGAGATTATGCTGAGGAAAATCAAGAACAAACACCATGCAGCAGCCACTCACACGATGCAACCATGCAACACATGGACAAGAGAAGAAATGGACGATGCACATGTAGAACACTCACTCGGACAGCCAACAGCAGGAGCACACATGCATCATCACGTTGGACACTGCACACATGCAGAAAAGTGCAGAAAGCATTCGGACCACATGCTAAAACCAACTCACTCGGATAGCAGCTACTACAGCAATGAACCTACAGCAAAACACATGCACATGCAGAACAGAAAGAATCATTCGGAAAGCAGCTCACACATGCACATGCAGAACAGCAACCACTCATTCGGATGTGCACACATGCAGAACACATGCAGAACAGAAAGCAGGAGAAGAATCTGCAGCAGAACACATGGACAGCACACATGCAGCTACTACATGCAGCAACCACTCATTCGGATGTGCACACATGCAGAACACATGCAAAACAGAAAGCAGGAGAAGAATCTGCAGCAGAACACACGGACAACACACAGCTGGACCCACAGCAGCTCACACATGCAGACCTTTGGACAGCTGAAGTAGAAAACTCACACATGCAGAAAAGTGCAAAACCAGCAAAGCATTCGGACAACACTCATGCAGAACACAATGCACATGCAGACCAACATGCACACATGCACATAGGCAGCACTAGCGGCAGAAACAGCAGGATTATTCTTTTCCCTTCTTTCTTTTTCATTCGGTTAGCTGGAGCAGCTGGACGTGCAGCTATTTATTAACTGGTAGCAGCAGCAGCAGAGGGAGTTTTAGTTTTTGAATTATTTTCTTTTCATTTAGAAGACTAAAGGCAGCAGTTTTTTTTTACTTACTTCTTTCCGTTTAGAAGCTAGAGAGAGTTATTGTTTTTTTTTTTTTTTTTTCATTCGGCTACAGTTGAGCAACTAAGTTCTTGAAGTTGCACTTGTTTTCCTGTTTGAGTTTTCTTTCCATATATAGCCGTAGGGCAACCTTGGGTTTATTTTCCTTCTCTTCCGTTTAAGTAGCAGAATTTTCATTTCATTTTCTTTGACTTTTCTTTCTTAATATAGATTGGGCAGTTTTTGTTTTTTGCCTACAATGCTTTGTTGTTTTAAGAATTTTTATTAAGTATTAAGAATTGTTTTAGAATTTTATCTCATTAATTGTAATACCTTAATTTCTTTCAAGTGTGCTAGTTGGTTTCATGCAACAAGAGAATTGTTTTAGAAGTTTTTAATCAAGTATGCTAGTTTGTTTCATGAAATAAAGGAATTGTTTTAGAAGTTTTTAATTAAGTGTACTAGTTTAATTTATTGCAAGAAGGGTTTGGTAGAGAGCTTTTGTTTTTGTTTTAGTTGGGTAATTTAATTGTTGTTTACTTATTTCATGTTATTTATTTTTATTGTTTCATCAAGCTTTCATTTTAATAGTGATTACAATTGTTATGGTTTAATTTGAGAATTTGTGATTTAGATACAATGATAAACCCTAGAATATTGGTTTTATGCATTTTCAATTTTCAATGCATGTTTTGTCAATTACTTTCTAATCTAGTTTAATTCTTAATTTAGTTTTATTAATCTCTGAATTTAATCTGTTAGTCATTTACATTCCAATCCGACAATCAAAAATCTAAAAATATGAATCTAGTCCATGACTAGTAACCTCTTCCATCCATTGTACATATCATCCTCTTGTTTTCTCTTTGTGAAGTTTTTCACATTTTTCAACAAGTTTAATTTTAAGTAACTTTCCCTGAGGAGACGATCTAGGAATTTATTCCTAATTATTATACGACATCCTCCTGCACTTGGGATAGCATTAGTGTTACTCATTTTTGAGTGAGTCACAACTCATGGTATCTCAGTGCCATCAAGGTGCAATCTGATAGCTCAGCATCATCTGTCTCGGATCCCCCTGCATCAATGCCCCTAAGGTTCCCTATCTAGCCTCGGTTTAGATTTTAGCATGAGTTAAGGGCATTAATCGACGTACACTAGAATAATCATCTCTAAACCATGTCTTTAAGCTTAATTTCCTTCTTTTTCAAGCCTCTTTTTGATTTGGACCTTATTAACTCTTCTTGTTGGTTTTCATCGTCCTAGGATTGAATTAGAAGAAAGGGTTTATCCAAGAAATTTCAATGGAAGCAAAGCCACATCAATGCCCAAATCACCTCCAATCGGCACCTAGGTGCTCTCCTTCATGTGCATTGCAAGAAGTCGGCCCCTAGCTCGTGCCTTTCAAACCATTATCTCAAGGGAAATTTCATCAACCTTAACTTAACCCTTCTTGTTCAGTTTTAGCATTGGATGAATTGGCAACAAGGAACCCGTCTTTTATTTCATTCTCCCATTTGAAGAGTACAAAGACCATATGATTGGTTTGCCTCGAGCCCCAGAAGTGCCTCAAGCCCGTAAGGTTCCTCATCTCGCCATGCTTAAAAGGTTTTTGCTTGAGTTGAAGGCATTAAATTGACTTACACATGATTAGTCATCTCTAAACCATATTTTAGGCCTAATTCCCTCCTTACTTCTTCCAAGCCTTTTTGGTTTGGACCTTATTACTCTTATTGCTGGTTTTCATCATTCTAGGATTGAATTAGAAGAATAGGCTTTATCCAACAGATGTCAATATAAGCAAGGCCATGTTAATGCCCGAATCACCGCCAATCGTACCACAAGGTACACTCCTTCATGTGCGTTGGAACAAGTCGGCCTCTAGCCCATGCCTTTTGCACCATTTTCTCAAGAGAAATTTCATCATTTACACCCCACCTTAACCCTCCTAGTTCAGTTCTAGAATTGGACGAATTGGCAACACGAAACCCATCTTCTATTCCATTAGAAGACTACATACAATATATATACCATTGGTTTCGCTCGAGCCAAAGAAGTCCCACATGCCCCTATCGTTCCCTATCTAGCCTCGGTTAAGATTTTAGCTTGAGTTAAGGGCATTATTCGACGTACACAAGAATAATCATCTCTAAACCATGTCTTTAAGCTTAATTTCCTTCTTTTTCAAGCCTCTTTCTGATTTGGACCTTATTAACTCTTCTTGTTGGTTTTCATCGTCATAAGATTGAATTAGAAGAAAGGGTTTATCCAAGAAATGTCAATGGAAGCAAAGCCACGTCAATGCCCAAATCACCTCCAATCGGCACCTAGGTGCTCTCCTTCATGTGCATTGCAAGAAGTCGGCCCCTAGCTCGTGCCTTTCAAACCATTATCTCAAGGGAAATTTCATCAACCTTAACTTAACCCTTCTTGTTCAGTTTGAGCATTGGATGAATTGGCAACAAGGAACCCGTCTTTTATTTCATTCTCCCATTTGAAGAGTACAAAGACCATACGATTGGTTTGCCTCGAGCCCCAGAAGTGCCTCAAGCCCGTAAGGTTCCTCATCTCACCATGCTTAAAAGGTTTTTGCTTGAGTTTAAGGCATTAAATCGACTTACACATGATTAGTCATCTCTAAACCATGTTTTAGGCTTAATTCCCTCCTTACTTCTTTCAAGCCTTTTTGGTTTGGACCTTATTACTCTTATTGCTGGTTTTCATCATTCTAGGATTGAATTAGAAGAATAGGCTTTATCCAACAGATGTCAATGGAAGCAAGGCCATGTCAATGCCCAAATCACCACCAATCGTACCACAAGGTACACTCCTTTGTGTGCGTTGAAACAAGTCGGCCTCTAGCCCATGCCTTTTGCACCATTTTCTCAAGAGAAATTTCATCATTTACACCCCACCTTAACCCTCCTAGTTCAGTTCTAGAATTGGACGAATTGGCAACACGAAACCCGTCTTCTATTCCATTAGTAGACTACATACAATATATATACCATTGGTTTCGCTCGAGCCAAAGAAGTCCCACTTGCCCCTATCGTTCCCTATCTAGCCTCGGTTAAGATTTTAGCTTGAGTTAAGGGCATTAATCGACGTACACAAGAATAATCATCTCTAAACCATGTCTTTAAGCTTGAGTTAAGGTCCTTTGATGGGACATTTTGGTGTAAAGTGGACCTCAGAAGTGTTGCATGACCGTTGGTGGGAGTATTGTTTCCCATTCATTGAGTCTGCATATAGTAGGAGTGGTCACTTTGGTGTGAAGATGAGTTTAGGCGTACTGCATGAATACTTTTGGGAGTATGGTTTGCCATTCATTGAGGTCGCATATAATTAGAGCAGTCATTTTGGTATAAGAGGAAAGTTACATGCAATGGTTGGACAACCAGGATCCTTGTACTTAGGAGGAATTCGCTATTCAATTAGAGCACTAACTTGCTCTATATGAAATGTTGTTTTCTTAACATAGTGCTTCCTTTTAACTATACACAAATCTTTAAGAACTTTTGCATAAGTGGGAACTTGTTTAATAACATGCAAAAGAGGAAGGTTAATCTTTACCTGCCTGAGGTTCTCCAAGATTTCATTACTAGGATCCAAAGTTCGCATACCATATTTTAAAGCTTGAGGAAATGGTACCTTAACTGGGCTCTTTATTACCTCGGCTTCTTTAGGGAACTCGGTACTATTATTGCTTTGTTCCCTTCAACATCCTCTTGCTTATCAGTTGTTGGGATGTGTAAGGACTTACCACTTCTTGTCATAATGGCATTGATGGGTTATGGGATTCCTTAGATTGTTTTTATATGTGAATCTGGAAAGTGTGACTTGATGGCCTTTATGTGTGATTTTCTTTGGTCTCTTTCGTTGTTTTGACATGAAAATTACTAGGGACTAGCAATGAGTAAGTTGGGGGGTGTGATGAGTGTGCGAAAGTGCACTCTAAATACCCTATTATTGGACTAAAATGCTAAAATGTGAATAGAAATCATAGGAATTAATGTGTATTCTTAAATTGAATTTCTATTTACGTTGGGATACTGCTAAGTAGTTTTTTTTATGTTTAATTTCAAAGTTTATAAAAGAGCAAGTCAAGCCCAGTCAAATTCAAATGAGGACATTCATGGGGTTTGAAAGCAATTTGGAAGAAAAGAAAAAGAAAAAAAAATCACAAAATGAAACAACAAAAAGTCCAAGTCCGAAATTCGCTAGAAGATAGTTTGGACATACTTTAGTCTTTTGACTATATATTTTTACTCACATATTGGATTGATGTGATTATTGATGAATTAGAAAGCTATCTTAAAGGGCTATAACTTTGTCTCTTATAAGGATTTCTAAATTAGAACTCCTGAAGGGCGTATGTGGCTGCCAAGATAAATCCTAAAATTTAGACATTTTGTTTATGCGGAAATTAAGAAGATATTATGGTTTCTTTCCTACCCTATATAAGCATATCATTAGCATGAAATAGAGGAGGAGGAGGAGGCACAAGAGGTAGATCTGAAGAGAGGAGAAAATCACTTCCATGGCCACCGTTCGCTTCAGTTTTCTCGGGAGATTTTTGTTGTCCAGTATATTTATGGGTAACTAAATTCTCAAGTAGGGTTAGGGATGAACTTGCACATTAGATGGTATTTCTAATTTATTTTTAATTCATGTATTTGATTTTCAATTGCTAAAACTCTTTTGTTTTTATCATTCTCAATTCATCGTTGATGTTTTCTTCTTCGAATAATCATAGAATTTATTCTGTTTATGGATTCAGTTATACTTTTTCTATTGAATTGATTAGTTCTTTGATTATGTTTGGATCAATTATTTATCTATATTGATTTAGTTTTTTTGCTGCAATATCGTTCTCTGAGTATATTGTCGTCATTGGATTTTCTCAATAGGGGGTAGTAATTTACGTATTTTAAAAGTGGTGAATGATTTTTCAAGGGTTAAATTTGATTTAATTTTGGTTTATAAATCTATACCTTCCGATTGGGAATTTCGTAAATTGAGTTCCTAATTGAGTTATCCAATGAATTAAGAATAATTAAAATACCGGATTTGTGCAAGGGATTCCCGACGCTTTACTGTTCGTCAAATTTTAGTACTTTTTCCGTTAATCACCTTGCTTCACTTTAATTTACATTTAAAATTAATCTTTGTTCTCCATTACTTATTTAATATTTTTCTAGTTTCTTTGTTACTCTTGCTATTCTTTTAATTTGTCTCCCTATGGAATCGACAACCCAAAGTTGTGCTACAACTACCGCGTTATTCTTTGGGTGTAATCAAATTTTGGCGCCGTTGCCGGGGAGACGGTAGAAGAATTGTGAGATAGTTTTTCTTTTCAACAGTTTGTAAAGGCGGTAACTTCGTTCCCTCTTTTAGCTTGCTGCATGTTTATTTTATTTTCTATTTCTTTTTGTAGTTTTTTTTAGTGTTGCGTTTTTCTCTACCTTGCATGCACAGGTATAGAGACGCCTTGGATCGGTTTGCTTGTAGACCTGTGTTAGAGTCAAAGTTTAATTATTCTAATCATTTGTTTGATAATTCTTCTAATTCTGAGGAAATGAGTGAACACGAAGATCAACTCACTAGGACCCTTCAGGATTAATTTCAAAGTATATAAGGAGTGGCCAACACCAAAGAGCGTCACTGAGGTAAGAAGCTTTCATGGTTTAGCTAGCTTTTATCGGCGTTTTGTTAAAGATTTTAGCACCATTGCTGCACCACTCACTGAAGTCATTAAAAAGAATGTTGGGTTTCATTGGGGGGCTAATCAAGAGAATGCATTTGCCACTATTAAAGAAAGGTTGTGCTCTCCACCCGTGTTAGCATTACCAGATTTTAACAAAGCTTTTGAGATTGAATGTGATGCCTCAGGAATAGGGATTGGAGCCGTTTTGATGCAAGATAGGCAGCCAATCGCCTTCTTCAGTGAGAAGCTAAGTGGGGCATCCCTGAAGTACCCTACTTATGACAAAGAGCTTTATGCTCTTGTTCGTGCATTAGAGACTTGGCAACACTACTTGTGGCCTAGGGAATTTGTGATCCACACCGATCATGAATCGTTGAAGCATCTCAAGGGTCAAGGTAAGTTGAATAAGAGGCATGCTAGATGGATGGAATACATTGAGACATTTCCATATGTCATCCGTTACAAGCAAGGTAAGGAGAATATTGTTGTTGATGCTTTATCCCGGAGGTATGTACTTCTTACTTCTATGAGTGCTAAAATGTTTGGGTTTGAATATGTGAAAGACATGTATGCCGATGATGTTGACTTTTCTGATGTGTATATGGCATGTGATAAGGCGGCATTTGGTAAGTTTTACAAGAATGATGGTTACTTGTTTAAAGAAAATAAACTGTGTGTACCTAGTTGTTCTATGCGTGAGTTATTGGTGCGTGAGGCACATGGCGGGGGATTAATGGGACACTTTGGTGTCAAAAAAACCTTAGACATATTGCATGAACATTTCTTTTGGCCTAAGATGAAAATAGACATCAATCGCATTTGTAGCAGATGCATCACATGTAGAAAGGCCAAATCTAAGGTTTTGCCACATGGGTTATACACACCCTTACCCGTTCCTAGTGAACCATGGGTAGACATATCTATAGACTTTGTTTTGGGGCTGCCTAGGACAAAAAGGGGTAGAGATTCTATTTTTGTAGTTGTGGATAGATTTAGCAAGATGGCACATTTCATTCCATGTCATAAAATAGATGATGCCAGAAGCATAGCTAACTTGTTTTTCAGGGAGATAGTGCGACTCCATGGTGTGCCCAGGAGCATTGTTTCTGATAGGGATGTTAAATTCCTTAGCTACTTTTGGAAGGTGTTTTGGGGAAAATTAGGTACTAAACTCTTATTTTCCACTACTTGTCACCCACAGACTGATGGTCAGACTAAAGTAGTTAATAGAACTTTAACTCAGCTTTTACGCACTATTGTTCATAAGAATTTAAAGACTTGGGAGGATTGTTTGCCATTTATAGAGTTTGCATATAATAGGACTATGCATACTACTACTTCATACTCTCCTTTTGAAATTGTTTATGGTTTTAATCCATTTACTTCTTTAGATTTGATACCTTTACCTATTGATGGCAGGAGTAGCTTAGATGGACAAAAGAAGACGGAGTTGGTGAAGTCACTTCATGAGAGGGTACGGCTTCAAATTGCCCAAAAGAATGAAAGGGTTGCTTCCCAAGCCAATAAAGGGCAACGGCATGTCATCTTTAAACCAGGAGATTGGGTTTGGGTTCACATGCACAAAGAAAGATTCCCAGCCCATAGACGGACTAAGTTGCATTCTCGAGGAGATAAACCTTTCCAAATTCTTGAGAAAATTAATGACAATGCATATAAAGTGGATCTTCCAAGTGAATATAATGTTTTGCTACCTTCAATGTTTCTGATCTTTCTCCTTTTGATGTAGGTGAAGATTCGAGGTCGAATCCTTTTGAGGAGAGGGGGAATGATGGGAACCAAGGTGGAGCTATCCTTAAAGATCCTTTGCAAATTCCAGATGGGCCAATTACAAGATCAAGAGCCAAGAAAATCAAGAAAACAATGCAAGGATTGGTGCAATCCACTTGGGATGAAGCTAGGAAGAGCCCAACACTCAAGATGGGCTTGAAGGAAGAAGAACCAATTTTGATCCACTTGATGCAAGCTATGGAAGACATGACTTAAAGATTGGGCCTATTGTTGTTAAGGCTTTCAATTTGTTTAACGGTATTTTATTATTAGTTTAGAAGAAGTGGGCTTGAGGATGCTTGGCCCACATATGTCTTATTTCTAATGGACTAGGGTTATTTTTGGGAAGGCCTTGTATTTTGGCCAAGGGTTTATTTGGAAAGTTATAATTTTATGTCTCACTAGGGTTTCAGAAGTTACTATAGCGCGGCGTATGGCACTGTTCATGCTACAGTACTCGAGGCATTGTTTACTTAGGGTTTTTGGAGATTGTCTATTTAAACCACTTATAACCTCATTTGAGAGGCAGACTATATGGAATTGTCATTGAGAGTTGAGTTATCTCCTCTTGTTCTTTTTGAACTTTTGAACTTATCAAAGGTAAATCAAAACCTTTGTGGCGTTCCTCCTTTGTAATCTAGGTTCTTGAGACGAGTTCTTCAACGGGTCTAGATTTTAATATAATCTAGGTTCTTTGAACGAGTTCTCATCGGGTCTAGATTCTCCATCCATATACCTGAGTTTGGCTTTCTTGGGGTTGGTTTTCCAGTATTGTTGTTGGATCTCAAAGCAAGTCGATTGGGGTTCACATCATTTTGCCATTCATTGAGGTCGCATATAATTAAAGCACTCATTTTGGTATAAGGAAGACTTTAGATGCATTTCATGTACGTTTGTGGGAGTATCATTTTCCATTCATTGAATTGTTGCGTGAACGTTTGCTGAAGTGTCATTTGCCATTATTAGAGTTTGCATATAATAGGACCATGCATACTGCTATTTCTTATTCTCCTCTTGAAGTTGTTTATGATTTTAATCCACTTACTTCTTTAGCTTTGATACTTTTGCTTGCTGATGACAGGAGTAACGCGGATAGACTTTTCCAAATTCTTGAGAAAATTAATGACAATTCATATCGAGTGGATCTTCCAGGTAAGTATCGTGTCTCTGTTATTTTCAAAGTTACTGATCTTTTTCCCTTTGATGCAGGTGGAGGAGATTCGAGGTTGAATTCTTCTGAGGAGAGTGGGAGAATGATGGGCCCAAAGGTAGACCGAGCCTTAGAGATCTTTGCAAGTTCCAGATGGGGGCAATCAAGAGATTGAGATCTAAGAAGGGCAAGGATTAGTGCAATGCACTTGGAAAGAGTCTAGCAAGAGCCCAATATTCGAGATGGGCTTGAAAGAAGGAGATCCAATTCTCGCCCACGTGATACAAGCAATGGAAGAGTGCAACATATATTGTGGCCTATTATTATGTTTATGTGATTGAAAGCCTTGGACTTGTTTATTTCCTTAAAAATGTTTCATTTACTAGTTTAGAATAATTAGGTTTCTTACGTGGGAATGACTTAAGGGCATGTTGGGAAAGTAATTATTAAGTTGAACTAGGGTTTCAAGATGGTTACTGTAGCTGAGTTACTACAGCGCGGTATTGTAGCTGTGACACTATTCACTCAGGGGTATTTTTGGAAGATGGGGGCTTTATCTTACCTAGGGTTTTGTGAGGTTTTAGTTTAAATACTCTTTATTGCCTCATTTTAAGGTTTATGAAAGTTGATGAATTTTAGTCATTGTGATTTAAGTTTATCTCTTCCTGTTCTTCACTGAACGTTTGAAATTATCAAGAGCAAATCACAACCTTTGTGGCGTTCCTCCTTTGTAATCTAGGTTCTCGAGACTGGTTTTTCAGTGGTCTAGATTTTAATATAATCTAAGTTCTTGAAACGAGTTCCTCAATAGGCCTAGATTCTTCCATCCATTTACTTGGGTTTTGGCTTTCTTGGGTGAGATTTCAAATTGATTGTGGGTTCAAGGGACTCCAATTCTGTAGGTTCATATCAGGCTTTATCCAACAGATGTCAATGGAAGCAAAGCCACGTCAATGCCCAAATCACCTCCAATCGGCACCTAGGTACTTTCCTTCATGTGCATTGCAAGAAGTCGGCCCCTAGCACGTGCCTTTCCAACCATTATCTCAAGAGAAATTTTATCATTTACAACCCACCTTAACCCTCCTTGTTCAGTTTTAGCATTGGACGAATTGGTAACAAGGAACCCGTCTTTTATTTCATTCTTGCATTTGAAGAGTACAAAGACCATACGATTGGTTTGCCTCGAGCCCCAGAAGTGCCTTAAGCCCGTAAGGTTCCTCATCTCGCCTTGCTTAAAAGGTTTTTTCTTGAGTTAAAGGCATTAAATCGACTTACACATGATTAGTCATCTCTAAACTATGTTTTAGGCTTAATTCCCTGCTTACTTCTTTCAAGTCTTTTTGGTTTGGACCTTATTACTCTTATTGCTGGTTTTCATCATTCTAGGATTGAATTAGAAGAATAGGCTTTATCCAATAGATGTCAATGGAAGCAAGGCCATGTCAATGCCCAAATCACCGCCAATTAGTACCAAGGTACACTCCTTCATGTGCGTTGGAACAAGTCGGCCCCTAGCCCATGCCTTTTTTATGGGAACCAAGGCGGGCCTACTCATAAAGATCCTTTGCAAGTTCCAGATAGGCCAATTACAAGATCAAGAGTTAAGAAGATCAAGGAAGCAATGCAAGAATTAGTACAAGCCACTTGGGAAGAAGCTAGCAAGAGCCCAACAGTCAAGATGGGCTTGAAAGAAGAAGAACCAGCTTTGATCCACTTGATCCAAGCTATGGAAGACTCGACTTAGAAATAGGGCCTTTACATATGAAGGCTTTCAATTTTTTTAAAGGATTTTTATTATTAGTTTTGAATAAGTGGGCTTGAGGATGCTTAGCCCACATATGTCTTATTTATTTGAATTAGGGTTTAGAAGTACTGAAGCACGACACTGTTTACGCTACAATACCCGTGGCTACTGTTCACTAAGGGTATTTTTGAGACAAAGGTTCTCAAATTTTAGTCTAGGGTTTTATCATGTTGTGGGGAGGGTATTTAAAGGATGTAACCAGCCATTCCGCGGGGACATTTTTTATTTCAAATTTTAATTGTGAGTGAGTTTTCTCCTCTTGTTCTTCATTGAACTTTTGAACTTATCTAAGGTAAATCACAACATTTGTGGCGTTCCTCCTTGTAATTTGGGTTATTTATATGGGATTTCAATGGATCTGGATTTTAATATAATCTAGGTTCTCGAAACGAGATCTCAACGGGTCTAAATTCTCCATCCATAGACTTGAGTTTGGTTTTCTTGGGTGAGTTTTCAAATTGATTGTGGGTTCAAGGGATTCTCTTCCCGCGGGTTCATATCATTTGGTATTTAGAGCTTGGTTTCCAATCAGGTCTGATTCTATCTTTTATTTATTGCATCTTTAATTCTAGGGTTTCATTGTTCTAGGATTGCAAAAAACAAAACAAAAAAAAGCACAGAAATTCATTTTTCCCTAGGGCTGCCAAAATTTGCACCATCTAGGGTTTGAAATTTCTAGGGTTTCATTGATTCCCTTCTATTTACTTGTCAATTTGTATGTGTTTGAATTCAATTGTTTGATGATCATAATTGAATATTCCTCTTTGTGGTTGAATTGTTGAGAAAAGAAAAGAAAGGAAAAGAAAAGAAAAGAAAAGAAAAGAAAAGAAAGGAAAAGAAAAGAAAAGAAAAGAAAAGAAAAGAAAGGAAAAGAAAAGAAAAGAAAGGAAAGGAAAAAAAAATCGTCCAAAAAAAAAAGAGTATAGAAAAATCCAAAAATTTTTCTTGAGCCTTTCATCATAGGGGTTGTGCATCCTTCGTTATAGTTGGTATCTTGTGTTATAGTCACTCTTCCATTCGTATAATTTCCATGATTCTCGTGTTGTTTCTTTCCTTCCGTGTTTCTCTTGTTCTTGTTTCTTGGATCTAATTGCTAATTGGGATTAAACAAGGTTGCTTTGTCTTGCTTAAGTTCAATTAGTTCTGAAAGAACTTGAGTGGGAAAACTCGAGGTAAAAGGCAAGAGAGTGTGAGATAATTATCGAAAAAAAAGTCAATTCAGAGTGAAACACGAGTGGAGTGCCATCATTTGAGTGTAAATACGTAAGGGAGCATGTGAGGTCCTTTCTTTTTCTACTAACTTTTTTTTTTTGCAGCACATTACAATGTCTCACCGCAGTGGCTCATCACCCAAGGGGATAGCAGATAACTCATTTGTGTTGCAAGCCATATAACAACAGTTTGAGTGGATGAACATGCTATTGGGGCAAATGGAGGATAGGATGAATAAAAAACAAGCAGAGATTAGAAATTTGCAAGGTGGGAAAAATCGGAGGCGACATAAGCCTAGGGTTGAAAATGCATATGAGAATGAAGGAGATGATGAGGATGAGGAAGACCTAACATCTGAAATTGGGTTGGGTAGACAGAGGAGTTAGGCGTGAAAGAGGATTTAAGGGGAACCTAGGGGGTCGGGATGGTATTGATAGAGACTTGGGGAGCATCAAAATGAAAATACCATCTTTCCAAGGTAGAACTGACCCAGAGGTTTATCTAGAGTGGGAGAAAAAAATAGATTTGGTATTTGATTGTCATAATTACTCTGAGGAGAAGAAAGTGAAGTTGGCGGTAATTGAATTCACTGATTATGCTATTATTTGGTGGGATCAATTAGTGACTACTAGGAGGAGGAATCATGAGAGGCCTGTAGAGACATGGGGAGAGTTGAAAGCTCTCATGAGGCAGAGATTTGTACCTAGTCACTACTATAGGGACCTTTATCAAAAGCTCCAAAATCTTACACAGGGGTCTAGGAGTGTGGAGGATTACCATAAGGAGATGGAGGTGGCTATGATTTGGGCTAATGTAGAGGAGGACCGGGAGGCCACCATGGCTAGATTTTTGAGTGGTTTGAATAGAGACATAGCCAATGTGGTTGAATTGCAACATTATGTGGAGATAGAGGACATGGTGCACATGGTTATGAAGGTGGAGAGGCAATTAAAGAGAAAATGGATAGCAAGGTACACTTCGGTTTCTCGCACTACTTGGAAATCAAAGTGGGATAGGAATGATCCTGTTGAAGCAAAGAGAAAGATTGAACCACCTAAGGGCAAAGATGAGGGACCTAGTGATTGAGCTGAGATATTGCATATTTTTAGCTATTTAAAACCAATGTATTTTAAATTCTTCGTGACATTATTATTGGTTTTAGATGGAAAAATGGTTAATAAGCATAAATACGAGTTGTGATTTTTAATAGATTGATATCATGTTTATGCTTAATTTTACAACTATGACGTAATTGGGCAATATTTCCTCACATATATAACATATTTTTGATAATCTATTTTTTTTTTATTTTAATTTATGTTTGAGTGTTATTTTTATCTACTTATTTTCAGCTTGAATAAAATTCACATGGAATCAAAACAGGTGGCTGTTGAAAAGAATTGTTGAAGCTTATTCTTTAGGCTTATGCGGGACCCCATGGAATAAATAAAAGAGACACAAGAGACCAAGTGGACGCATGAAAGCACATTGGATATATTAAAAAAAGAAACATTGGTTGCTTTTGGATTTTTCTCTATTGGAGCTTGGGTGACGCATGATTGAATTAAAAAATAAAATTGAGGGGAAGAAGTGATAGGGAGCCGGTGCATGATTAAAGAGAAAGTAGATTCATAAATGAAAGCAAAGTTGGTGCATTTGAGCTGGTGGAAACGTGGAGAGGAGTGTGAAAGTCGGTAGGATGATTCACCTGTTGAGGAGAGAGCAGGACATTGGAGAGGGACGTTCGGAAAGTAAAAGAAATAAAAGAGCCAAAAAGCAAAAGAAGACAGACAAAGACGAAATGAAGGAAAATAAGGGATGAGAGGCACATTTCAACAACCAAAGAAAAATAAGAAAGAGAGGTAGACGGCTGGAAGAAGAGAACCATGTTGTCAACATTTACGGAAAGGAGGATCAGAAAATAAAGAAGAGAGGAGGAGAAATCAAACAAAGAAAAAAAAAAGAAACAGAGATGGAGATTGGAAAGGAGGTCGGCTGGGTTTAATGTACGTGGAAGGGAATTACTCGGGGGAGCTTATTTTTCTGCAGTTGATTTTCTTTTTGTTCAGGAATGGAAGGAAGTTAGGTGGGGAGACGTGTGAGTGAAAGAAAGGAAGAGTTGTGTTGTGCTGGGAGTGAAAGAAGGCAGTCGGTGAGTTTATTGAAAGAATCGGTGCATGAGCTGGATTATTGAAAAGGGAATAGCAACTCGGTTTCTTAAGTGGGAGTGTCGGGTATTTTTATTGGGGGGAATAAATTTGTTGTGTTGTGAAAAGGAAGAGAGGGAGTCTGTGAGTTGGGATCAATTAGATTGAAGGGAGTCGGCTGGAATTAGTTTTGATGTGGCTGAAAGTACAGGGGTATGTGGGGAGTTGAGAGATCCTGAGGGAATTTTCTGGAGGTGGATTTGAGAGATGTAGTGCTTGAGTTTCAACCAAATTTCAGTTGGAGAATCATTGAGTCGGTGTGGGACGGACTCAGCTCTTTGTTTTTATTTTCATTATGTTGGTTTCCGTTTCTTTGCTTTTCATTCGGAGTGGATGTTTATCATTTGTGGTGTGAAGCTCTCTTTCTTGTTGATTCATTTTCATTTAGAAAAGATGGATAGAATTTAATCTCTGGTTCTGATTTATTCTTCTGTATCAGCTGGACTTTCAGATTTTATTATTTCTAAGTTATTTTCTAATATTTCTCATGTTTCATTTTAGTTTTATTTTATGGAAGATATTTATGTAATTTCTATAGTACTTGTAATAAATATGTTTGGCTAAATTTTCATACTAAGGTTAGAGGTGAAGTTTAATAATTTAAATATTGTTTTCGGATCCACGTAAAATTTATTCTACGAGCTTGATCGATTGAAAGATTTTATTATTGGATATTTTGATTATCTATATACTCGTCTTGATTCATTGTGATTTCCGAATACAGTGAATGCTTGAGGAATCCCTTGGTATTCAAATAGATTTGTAAATGTTTTAATCATCAATCGTTCACGCTCAATCATAAGCATCAGTTTTTTATCGATCTTAAATGCTAAATCTACCAATTAAACGGAATCATTATTCTAGTTTAATTGAAGTAAATCGATCGGAAACAATATCATAAATTATTAGACGGATCCTCAAAACCTTAGTCTTCTTCCATTCATTTTATCATTCTAGTTTGATTCATTTTATCAATCTTCATTTGATTGCACGTTTCTTTTCATAATTTTGTTTCATTGTCTGAATTTATTTTATTTATCACAAAAGTCAATCCCTGTGGATTCGATCCTGTAAGATACTACAACACCTGTATACTTGCAGGTAAAACTGCACTAGATTTTTGATTCATTAATTTGAGTCAAAGTTTAGTCGCAACACCTAGCAGCAAACCCAAGGTAGAATCTCAACCTTCAAGGAATAGAGATATTAAATGCTTTAAGTGTTTGGGTTCAGGGCACATCGCTTCTCAATGTCCAAATAGGAGAGTGATGATTATGCGTGACAATGGGGAGGTGATGACTAAGAGTCAGGATGATCGTGATGGGGTAACCAAGTTGGTTGATGCTAGTGATGACGAAGGAGTGATATACGCCGTGAGTAAGTCTCTTGTTACCAGGCGTTCTCTCAACACACACATTAAGGTGGATGATGCCGAGCAACAGAGAGAGAACATTTTCCATACTAGATGGCACGTCAATAGCAAAGTATGTAGTATGATCATTGATGAAGGGAGTTGTACTAATGTGGCTAGCACTACTTTGGTTGAGAAATTGAATTTACCAACCTTAAAACACTCTAGACCATACAAATTGCAGTGGTTGAATAATTGTGGGGAGGTTAGGGTGGATAGACAAGTGTTAGTTCCTTTTTCAATTGGGAGGTATTAGGATGAGGTGCTTTGTGATGTTTGTGCCTATACATGCTGGCCATATTTTGTTGAGGAGACCGTGGCAGTATGATAGGAGGGTGACACATGATGGGTTCAAAAATATGTACAACTTTGAAAAAGAGGGCAAAACAATCAAGCTTGCCCCTTTAACTCCAAGCCAGGTCTATGAGGACCAATTGAAACTGAAAAGTGAGGTTGCTCAGAAAAGAAAGAGTGAAAATGAGAGTGATCAAAAAAGAATGAGTGAAAAAGAGATTAAGCAGAAAAGAAAGAGTGATAGTGAAAATGAGCACAACGAAAAGAGTGAAAGAGAAACTAGAGATGTGGCTGAGAGTAGAAAAAAAAGAGTAGAGCCAAGAGAGAAAAAAGAAAGAGAGTCTGCAAAGAGGAAAGGAAAGACAAAAGTGAGTTTCTATGCCAGAGAGAGTGAGATTAAGAGGGCTTTCTTCACAGATCGCCCTATGATTTTTCTTGTCTATAAAGAGTCTTATCTTAATCTTGATGACACTCACTAGTCTCTTCCTAGTTTGGCTATTTCCTTGTTGCAGGAGTTTGAGAATGTATTCCCATAGGAGATGTCTAATGAGTTGCCACCCATTAGAGGCATTGAGCATCAAATTGATTTTGTACCTGGAGCTGCTATTCCAAACTGACCAGCCTATGGGAGGAATCCAAAGGAGACAAAGGAGTTTTAGAGGCAAGTTGAGGACTTGATGAGCAAGGGGTACGTGAGGGGAGAGCATGAGCCCATGTGCAGTACCAGTACTATTAGTGCCAAAGAAGGATGGGACGTGGAGAATGTGTGTTGATTGCAGGGCGGTCAACAATATTACGGTAAAGTATCGGCATCCCATTCCTAGATTAGATGATATGCTTGATGAATTGCATGGCTCATGTATTTTTAGTAAAATTGATCTTAAAAGTGGGTACCATCAAATTAGAATGAAAGAGGGTGATGAATGGAAAACTGTTTTTAAGACTAAGTATGGGCTTTATGAATGGTTGGTTATGCCACTTGGACTTACAAATGCGCCCAGTACTTTCATGAGATTGATGAACCATGTCCTACGTGCATTCATTGGCAACTTTGTGATTGTGTATTTTGATGATATCCTAGTGTACAACAAGGACTTAAATGAGCATATTGAGCATTTGAGATATGTGTTTGATGTGTTGAGATGTGAAAAGTTGTATGCTAATTTCAAGAAATGTACCTTTTGCATGGAAAGAGTTGTTTTTCTTGGATATGTTGTTAGTACAAAAGGTATTGAGGTGGATGAAGAGAAAGTCAAGGCCATCAAAGAGTGACCAAAGCCAAAAAGCATCACTGAGGTAAGAAGCTTTCATGGCTTAGCTAGCTTTTATCGGCATTTTGTTAAAGACTTTAGCACTATTGCTGCACCATTAACTAAAGTCATTAAAAAGAATGTTGGGTTTCATTGGGGGGCTACTCAAGAGAATGCTTTTGTCACCATTAAAGAAAGGTTGTGCTCTGCACCTATGCTAGCATTACCTGATTTTAACAAAGCTTTTGAGATTGAATGTGATGCCTTAGGTATAGGGATTGGAGCCGTTTTGATGCAAGATAGGCGACCCATAGCCTTCTTTAGTGAAAAGTTAAGTGGGGCCTCACTCAAGTAGCCTACTTATGACAAAGAGCTTTATGCTCTTGTTCGTGCATTAGAGACTTGGCAGCACTACCTATGGCCTAGGAAATTTGTGATCCACACCGATCACGAATCATTAAAGCCTCTCAAGGGTCAAGGTAAGTTGAATAAAAGGCATGCTCGTTGGATGGAATACATTGAGACATTTCCAAATGTCATCTGTTACAAGCAAGGTAAGGAGAACATTGTTGTTGATGCTTTATCTCGAAGGTATGTACTTCTTACTTCTATGAGTGCTAAGATGCTTGGATTTGAATATGTGAAAGACCTATATGCCGATGACGCTGACTTCTCTAATGTGTACATGGCATGTGATAAGGCGGCATTTGGTAAGTTTTACAAGCATGAGGGTTACTTGTTTAAAGAAAACAAACTTTGTGTGCCAAGTTGTTCTATATGTGAATTACTGGTGTGTGACGCACATGGTGGGCGATTAATGGGACACTTTGGTGTCAAGAAGACTTTGGATATTTTGCATGAACATTTCTTTTGGCCTAAGATGAAGAGAGATGTCACTCGCATTTGTGGCAGGTGCATTACATGTAGGAAGGCCAAATCTAAAGTGTTGCCGCATGGGTTGTATACGCCCTTACCCATTCCTAGTGAGCCTTGGGTCAACATATCTATGGACTTTATTTTGGGGCTACTTAGGACAAAAAGGGGTAGAGATTCTATTTTTGTGGTTGTGGATAGATTTAGTAAGATGGCACATTTTATTCCATGCCATAAAACAGATGATGCCACAAACATAGCTGACTTGTTTTTTAGGGAGATAGTGCAACTCCATGGTGTTCCCAGGAGTATTGTTTCTGATAGGGATGTTAAATTCCTCCACTACTTGTCATCCGCAGACTGAAGTAGTTAATAGGACATTAACTCAGCTTTTACGTACTGTTGTTCAAAAGAATTTAAAAACTTGGGAGGATTGTTTGCCATTTATAGAGTTTGCATATAATAGGACCATGCATACTACTACTTCATATTCTCCTTTTGAAATTGTTTATGGATTCAATCCGCTTACCCCTTTAGATTTGATGTCTTTACCAGTTGATGGCAGGAGTAGCTTGGATGGACAAAAGAAGGCAGAGTTGGTGAAGTCACTCCATGAGAGGGTACGGCTTCAAATTGCCCAAAAGAATGAAAGGGTTGCTTCCCAAGCCAATAAAGGGCGAAGGTGTGTCATCTTCGAAGCCGAAGATTGGGTTTGGGTTCACATGCGCAAAGAAAGATTCCCAACTCATCGGAGGACTAAGTTGCATCCTCGAGGAGATGGACCTTTCCAAATCCTTGAGAAAATTAATGACAATGTGAGTATAATGTGTCTGCTACCTTTAATGTTTCTCATCTTTCTCCTTTTGATGTAGGTGAAGATTAGAGGTCGAATCCTTTTGAGGAGAGGGGGAATGATGGGAACCAAGGCGGGCCAACTCTTAAAGATCCTTTGCAAGTTCTAGATGGGCCAATTACAAGATCAACAGCTAAGAAGAGATCAAGGAAGCAATGCAAGGATTAGTACAAACCATTTAGGAAGAAGCTAGCAAGAGCCCAACAGTCAAGATGGGCTTGAAAGAAGAACCAGCTTTGATGCACTTGATCCAAGCTGTGGAAGACGCAACTTAGAGATAGGGCCCTTAGATATTAAGGATTTCAATTTGTTTAAAGGATTTTTATTATTAGTTTTGAATAAGTGGGCTTGAGGATGCTTAGCCCACATATGTCTTATTTATTTGAACTAGGGTTTAGAAGTACTGTAGCATGACACTGTTTACGCTACAGTACCCGTGGCTACTGTTCACTAAGGGCATTTTTGAGAGAAAGGGTCTCAAATTTTAGTCTAGGGTTTTATCATGTTTTGGGGAGGGTATTTAAAGGATGTAACCAGCCATTCCAAGGGGACATTTTTTATTTCAAATTTTAATTGTGAGTGAGTTTTCTCCTCTTGTTCTTGATTGAACTTTTGAACTTATCAAAGGTAAATCACAACCTTTGTGGCGTTCCTCCTTGTAATTTAGGTTCTTGAGACGGGATTTTAATGGATCTAGATTTTGATCTAATCTAGGTTCTTGAAAAGAGATCTCAACGGGTCTAAATTCACCATCCATAGACTTGAGTTTGGCTTTCTTGGGTGAGTTTTCAAATTGATTGTGGGTTCAAGGGATTCTCTTCCCGCGGGTTCATACCACTTTTACACCATTTCCTCAAGAGAAATTTCATCATTTATACCCCACCTTAACCCTCCCAGTTCAGCTCTAGAATTGGACGAATTGGCAACACGAAACCCGTCTTTTATTCGATTCTTCAATTAGAAGACAACATACAATATATACCATTGGTTTCGCTCGAGCCAAAGAAGTGCCACATGCCCCTAACGTTCCCTATCTAAACCATTGGATTTCTTGAGTTAAGGGCATTAATCGACATACACAAGAATAATCATATCTAAACCATGTCTTTAAGCTTAATTTCCTTCTTACTTCTTTGAAACCTCTTTTTGATTTGGACCTTATTAACTCTTATTGTTGGTTTTCATCATCCTAAGATTGAATTAGAAGAAAGGGTTTATCCAAGAAATGTCAATGGAAGCAAAGCCATGTCGATGCCCTAATGACCACTAATTGGCACCTGGGTACTCCTTCATATATGCATTACAACAAGTAGCCCCTAGCCCATGCCTTTTACATGATTTTATCAAGAGGAATTTCATCATTTACACTTCACCTTAACTGTCCCTAGTTCAGTTCTGTCTTTGGACAAATTGGCAACAAGAAACCCATCTTTTATTTCATTCTTCCATTTGAAGAGTACATACACCATACCACTGGTTTCCCTCGAGCCCAAGAAGTGCCTCACACCTATAAGGTTTTCCATCTTGCCAAGGTACTTGTTTAGTGAGAATAGAAATTTTGTGACTAATAGTTCTATGCACTAGTTGCTTGTGCTTGAAGCACATGAAGGTATTTTGATGGGACATTTTGGTGTAAAGTGGACCGCAGAAGTGTTGCATGACTATTGGTGGGAGTATTGTTTCCCATTCATTGAGTCTGCATATAGTTGGAGTGGTCACTTTGGTGTAAAGATGAGTTTAGGCGTATTGCATGAACACTTTTGGGAGTATGGTTTGCCTTTCATTGAGGTCGCATATAATTGGAGCAGTCATTTTGGTATAAGACTTTTGATGTGTTTCATGTACGTTTGCGGGAGTAACATTTTCCATTCATTGAATTGTTGCGTGAACGTTTGCAGAAGTGTCATTTGCCATTATTAGAGTTTGCATATAATAGGACCATGCATACTGCTATTTCTTATTCTCCTCTTGAAGTTGTTTATGATTTTAATCCACTAACTTCTTTAGCTTTGATACTATTGCTTGTTGATGACAGGAGTAGCCTGGATAGACTTTTCCAAATTCTTGAGAAAATTAATGACAATTCATATTGAGTGGATCTTCTAGGTAAGTATCGTGTCTCTGTTATTTTCAAAGTTACTGATCTTTTTCCCTTTGATGCAGGTGAAGGAGATTCGAAGTCAAATTCTTTTTAGGAGAGGGGGAGAA
The DNA here is from genome assembly GCF_018687715.1 of Carya illinoinensis. Lineage (NCBI taxonomy): Eukaryota > Viridiplantae > Streptophyta > Magnoliopsida > Fagales > Juglandaceae > Carya > Carya illinoinensis. Next base: position 19,223,534 of record NC_056752.1, read on the forward strand.
TGATGGGCGCAAAGGTAGGCCGAACCTTAGAGATCTTTGCAAGTTCTAGATGGGGGCAATCAAGAGATTGAGATCTAAGAAGGGCACAGATTAGTGCAATCCACTTGTGAAGAGTCTAGCAAGAGCCCAATATTCGAGATGGGCTTAAAAGAAGGATATCAAAATCTCGCCCACGTGATACAAGCAATGCAAGAGCGCAACATATATTGTGGCCTATTATTATGTTTATGTGATGGAAGGCCATGGACTTGTTTATTTCATTAAAAATGTTTCATTTATTAGTTTAGAATAATTAGGTTTATTACGTGGGAATGACTTAAGGGCATGTTGGGAAAGTAATTATTACGTTGAACTAGTGTTTCAAGATGGTTACTGTAGCCGAGTTACTACAGCGCGGTATTGTAGCTGTGGCACTATTCACTCAGGGGTATTTTTGGAAGATGGGGGCTTTATCTTAGCTGGGGTTTTGTGAGGTTTTAGTTTAAATACTCTTTATTGCCTCATTTTAAAGTTTATGAAGGTTGATGAATTTTATTCATTGTAAGTTAAGTTTATCTCCTCCTGTTCTTCATTGAACGTTTGAAATTATCAAGAGCAAATCACAGCTACTGTGGCGTTCCTCCTTTGTAATCTAGGTTCTCGAGACAAGTTTCTCAGTGGTCTAGATTTTAATATAATCTAGGTTCTTGAAACGAGTTCCTCAACAGGTCTAGATTCTTCCATCCATTTACTTGATTTTTGGCTTTTTTGGGTGAGATTTCAAATTGATTATGGGTTCAAGGGACTCCAATTCCGTGCGTTCATATCAGGCTTTATCCAGTAGATGTCAATGGAAGCAAAGCCACGTCAATGCCCAAATCACCTCCAATCGGCACCTAGGTACTCTCCTTCATGTGCATTGCAAAAAGTCGGCCCCTAGCTCGTGCCTTTTAAACCATTATCTCAAGAGAAATTTCATCATTTACACCCCACCTTAACCCTCCTAGTTTAGTTTTAGCATTGGATGAATTGGCAACAAAAAACCCGTCTTTTATTTCATTCTTCCATTTGAAGAGTACAAAGACCATATGATTGGTTTGCCTCGAGCCCCATACGTGCCTCAAGCCCTTAGGTTCCTCATCTCGCCATGCTTAAAAGGTTTTTGCTTGACTTAAAGGCATTAAATCGACTTACACATGATTACTCATCTCTAAACCATGTTTTAGGCTTAATTCCCTACTTACTTCTTTCAAGCCTTTTTGGTTTGGGCCTTATCACTCTTATTGCTGGTTTTCATCATTCTAGGATTGAATTAGAAGAATAGGCTTTATCCAACAGATGTCAATGGAAGCAAGGCCATGTCATTGCCCAAATCACCGCCAATCGGTACCAAGGTACACTCCTTCATGTGCGTTGAAACAGGTCGGCCTCTAACCCATGCCTTTTACACCATTTTCTGAAGAGAAATTTCATCATTTACACCCCACCTTAACCCTCCTAGTTCAGGAACCTTATGAAGACCCCATAAGTTCTCACGAATCTATTAATCATATAGGTTTTAGTCTAACCACATAGTTAGTGTTATCACTCACTATGGTATCAAAAGTGTGTTTTTAATTATTGGAGATAGTTAGAAATGTCAGAATGTGTTATAGTTTGTGCCATTAGACTCGGTGGATTATTTAAGGTCTTATGGTGCAATAACTCTTTTTCATATTTTCGGACGAAACGTCTGTTCGAAACTGTGATTTCATTTTTAGGGTCACTTTGGGGCTGATTATTGATAAACGATTATCATTGTAGTTTCAAAATCACAGTGTGGAATGTCCAAATTAAGTTAGAAAAGTTTTGATTGGGCACATGGAAATATCTTAGCCACCTCACTCTTCCAAGTCTACACTCCACCTTTAGAAAATATCTTGAGCTGATTTTTGTGAATATTATTGGGTAAAAATATCTTGAGCTGATTTTTGTGGATATTATTGGGTAAGAAAGGCCAACACTCAACCCTCACTTCAGCCTCATCCTCTTCCATATCTTGTGCATAAATATCTCCAGCCCACTCCCCACGAAATCATCTTCCTTTACACCTTTCATTGAAAGAACACCAAATACTCTCTCGGACAAATTTTAGGTGTTCTTTTGTACGCCCATTTAGAAGCTCTTGTAAGTGTTTTATCATAAAGTCTCCTTCATAAAAGTTGTTCCTTTTTTAATCTAGTTTACTTGGATATCTTATTTGTTCCATTTGAAGATCATTTGGTCAGTAAAATATTGTATAAGCTCTAGAAAGGTCATTCTAGGAGATAAACTAGAGAATATGTTATACTTTGGAGTTTTTGACCAAGCTAATGGATAGATCTTGGTCCGAAATTTTTATGAAGTATTGTTAACATGTTTATATGATTATTGGTTGAGTATTTGTTTCATGATTAAAGGTTTTGATAAAATATTTTCTTAGATCTAGAAACTTAGAAACTGGAAGAGGAAAAACAGTTTCTGTTTTGAGAAAGTTTAAATCTTTGGTGGTTTAAACCTATTCCAATGGCTTTGATAATTTTATTTGAGGATCCTAAGCCTCTTATTTACATGTTAGAATATTATTTTGAAGATATTTGATGTTAGTTTCAAAGGTATGAAATATTATGCAAAGAGATATTCGGATAGGCCAAAGTGTGGATGTTCTTGGTTCAATTTATGTTTTGGTTAATGTTTAACCATGTGATCTTAAATTAGAAGCTTATATATGTTTTATGACATCTTTTTAAATCATGTGATGGTTTGGTTTGAAGATCACATCTTTATAAGTCATAGATCAAAAGGTTGATCAAAACAAGTTAGAAACAAAAATCAATGGAAATAGCATATGGGAATTTCGGCCCTATGGAGTTTTAATAGTTGTGATTAGTTTTAAATTTTTCTAAATTGATATTTGAGTTTAGGATAAAATTTACATGAGGCATGCAAAACCCTTAAGTTAGGGGTAAAATGGTCATTTTACCACATGTAGAAGGTAAAATGGAAATTTTACTCTTAAGTTAGTATTTTTCCATATTTCAAATTATTAGTGATTTAGTTCTAACTTTTAGAATCACTAATTACAGTTCCTCGTGATCGCGCTTGAGCTTTCATAAGAAACACGGAGATCAAGGTAAGTTAGCTTTTAACTTACTAGCAGTTTACTGTGTATGTGTGCTAAGTAAAGGAACTACAGTGTATGTATGTGTGTTATCATATATGCCATGCCATGCCAAGTTATCACATATTTGTCTGTTACACAGAATTTATTCTGTCATGCATTTTCATCTGTTACACAAGATATTCAGTCACTTATTACGATATATTGCAAGTACATCATGTTAAATATGCCATCTATTACATGTATGTCATGTCATGTTCACTGTTACAAGTATGTCATGTTAAGTGTGTTTTTCCATTACATGTGATACCATGTTATGAAATATTATGTGTTACATGTTTATGTCATGTTACGAAATGTTCTATATCAAGTTAGTCATGTCTTTCAAGTTATGTTCAAGTCATGTTATGTTACGTCAAGGCTTATGTCCTTTCGTATTCCAGTCACGTCTCATCTTAAGTACAGTGTTTGTATTTCGAGAACAGTCAAGTCAAGTTATTCATGTCAATCACAACCCTAAGTGCTAGGATGAGGTAATATCCTAGTGAAACTCCTTTGTTCACGCTGGAGTGTTTAAATAGGTGTGAAATCCCCTGAGTTGATGAAATACTGTCAACGGGTAGCAGGAGGGGACCTAACTAGCTGGTCACCAGAGCGCACCAGGCACTAACGTTGATGGAGCCACATTCAATTTCGTGGGGTCCACAACAACTGTGGCACACAAAGTATGGGGTCGCAGCAATTGTGACGCATACACTACGTAAGACACATCAATTGTGACACGTAGAATATATAGGGCCACATCAACTGTGGAGTATGTATTAACGCACTCACAGCTGGTTCAGATACCTGTGTTGTGATGCTGTAATCGGCAGGGACACATGGCTCTAGGGGACCCATGTAGCAGCCAAGAAGTTGAGTTACATTCAGTTTTGTGGCGTCCACAACAACTGTGGCACACAAAGTATGGGGTCACAGCAATTGTGACGCATACACTACGTGAGACACAACAATTGTGACACGTAGAATACATGGGGCCATAACAACTGTGGAGTATGTATTTAAGCAGTTAAAGAATAAGTTCCAGATCACGTTTTTGTTAAGTCAAGTTTCAGAGCAAGTTCATGTTAAGACAAGTTTCAGATCACGTTTATGTTAAGTCAAGTTTCAGAGCAAGTTCATGTTAAGTCAAGTTTCAAAGCAAGTTCATGTTAAGTCAAGTTTCAGATCAAGTTCATGTCAAGTTAAGTTCAGTTCACGTTTCAATTTAAGTTATGTCAGTTATGCTATGTTGTACATCAAGTTATGCTTTAATTACTTACGAATTTAATTATGCATTCATACTTTTACTGTCATCCATGCATCATTAGCCTGTGTGGAGGTTTTTTGTTAACTTACTAAGATTTGTAATCAAATCTCACTGTGGTAGTCCCAACTACCATTCCTCCCGAATGGTAGATCTTGTTATAGGACCTGAAGGAGAATCAAGAGCTGACCAACTAGACACAGTTGACTGAGCGACGGTGCAACGTCAATGTTAATATAGTAGTTAACGTAAATTACTACTTGTAGGATGGAGTTGCATCTCCAGTACTTTTTAGATCATAACCATTTTGGACTAGTGTGGTGATCTTAGTTGTTCAATGGGTCTTTATGTATGAAGTATGTTTTAAGCATTTGGGATATTTTCAATTTGGTGCATAGTATTGCTAAAGAAAAAAATTTATCCACTGCGAATATTGCATAATGTTAGATGCATGTTAGGAACATTGCATCTTATATGTCATGAACGGGGGCAGGTAACCTTGTGTTGCATGTCTCGACGCTTCAAATATCCGTTCGATCCCAAACGGAATTTGGGGGCGTCACACAATGTCTCATAATAGTGACTCAATACTGAAGGGGGTGGCAGACCATTCATTCTTTGTGTTGCAGTCCATGCAACAAAAGTTTGAAAGGCTAAATTTGAAGTCGGGGGAAGTGAGAGATAAGATGGAACAACAAGGTGCATTGATTAGAAATGTGCAAAGTGGGAGAGATAGGAGGAGACGTGAGCCTAGTATTGAGAATAAGTGCGATAAGAATGAAGAGTATGGCGAGTCTCTTGTTGTTAGGCATGCTCCCAATACAGAATTTAAGATGGATGATAAGAGCAGCAAAGAGAGAACATTTTTCATACTCGATGCCACATCAACAACAAGGTATGTAGTATGATCATTGATGGGGGAAATTGTATTAATGTTGCTAGCACCAATTTAGTTGAGAAATTGAATTTACCGACCTTGAAACACCCTAAACCATATAAGTTACAGTGGTTGAATGATTGTAGGGAGGTTAGGGTAAATAAGCAAGTGTTAGTATCTTTTTCAATTGGGAGACACAAGGATGAGGTACTTTGTGATGTAGTGCCTATGCATGCTGGCCATATTTTGTTGGGAAGGCCTTGGCAGTGTGATAGGAAAGTGATCTATGATAGATTTAGAAACATGTACAGCTTTGAAAAGGATGGAAAAAGAATCAAACTTGCTCCTTTAACTCCAACACAGGTCCATGAGGACCAACTGAAGTTGAAAAGTGAGGTTGATCAAAAAAGAAAGAGAGAAAGTGAGATTGATAAGAGAGTACAAGTGAGGTTGAGCGAAAAAGAAAGAGTGAGAGTGAGATTGAGGGAGAAAGAAATAATGAAACCTCAATAAAAAGAGAGTGTGAGTTGAAAAACAATTGTGAGGCTGAGAGTTCAATAAAAGATGTTGAAAAAATGAGTGAAAGAAAAAAAGAGTGCAAAAAGAAAAATGAGAGTGAAAAGAAAAGTGAGAGTGTAAAAACTGAGAAAAATAAATAGAGAAGTGAGTTTTTACACTAAGGCAAATTTTAATACTAACGAACTTGACGTACCTTTGCCTAGTATTATTATTTCTTTGTTGCAGGAATATAAGATCATGATTCCTATTGGTGTGTTTAGTGGATTGCCACCTATTAGAGAGATAGAGCATTATATTGATTTTGTGCCGAGTGCGACAATTACTAACCGACCTCTCTTTCAAGAACATGAGTCCTTGATACACTTGAAGGGACAAGGTAAGCTGTTGACTAGATTGCATACTAAGTAGGATAAATGTATTGAGACTTTTCCTCATGAAATCAAAAACACACATGGTAAGGAAAATCTTGTGTCTGATGCATTATGAAGAAGGTATGTCCTTGTCTTCATTTAGGATGCAGAGTTATTGAGACTTGAATATGATAAGAACTTGTTTGTTAATGATGATGGCTTGGCTAGTGTGTATGGAGTACATGAGAAAGCATCGTTTTCTCATTTATATAGACTAGATTGGTACTTGTTTAGAGAGAAAAGACTTTGTGTGCCTACTAGTCTTTTGCGTGAGTTGCTTGTGCATGGATGTGGTCTATTGGGAAATTTTGATATAAAGAGGATTTTAGATGTGTTGGATGACCATTGGTGGGAGTACTACTTACCATTCATTGAGTTTGCATATAATTGGAATGGTCATTTTGGTACAAAGAAAACTTTAGATGTGTCTCATGAACGTTTGTGGGAGTATCTTTTGCCATTCATTGAATTGTTGGATGAATATTTCTTTTGGCCTAAGATGAAAAGAGACATCAATCACATTTGTGGCATGTGCATTACACGTAGGAAGGCCAAGTCTAAGGTTTTGCCACATTGGTTGTATACACCCTTACCTGTTCCTAGTAAACCATTGGTAGGCATATCTATGGACTTTATTTTGGGGCTACCTACGACTAAAAGGGGTAGAGATTCTATTTTTGTGGTTGTGGATAGATTTAGCAAAATGTCACATTTCATTCCATGTCATGAAATTGATGATACCACAAACATAGCTAACTTATTTTTCAGGGGGATAGTGCGACTTCATGGTGTACCTAGGAGTATTGTTTCTAATACTCAATTCCTATGCACTATTCTTCATAAGAATTTAAAAACTTGGGAGGATTGTTTGCCATTTAAACAGTTTGCATATAATAGGACCTTGCATACTACTACTTCATATTCTCCTTTCAAAGTTGTTTATGATTTTAATCCACTTGCTCATTTAACTCTGATACTTTTGTTTGTGGATGACAGAAGTAGCTTAGATGGACATTTCCAAATTCTTGAAAAAATTAATGATATTTCATATCTAGTGGATCTTCCAGGTATGTATTATGGGTTTGCTATTTTCAATGTTACTGATCTTTTTCCCTTTGATCCAGGTGGAGATTCGAGGTGGACCAAGTCTTAAGGATCAATTACAAGATTAAGAGTCACGAAGATCAAAGAAGCAATGCAAGAATTGGTGCAAATCCAATAGGGATGAAGCTAGCAAGAGTCAGAACTAGTTTTGATCCACTTGATCCAAGTTATGAAAGACACGACTTGGGCCTATTGTTATTAAAGGCCTTGGACTTATTTATTTCATTAAAAGAGCTTATTTTATTAGTTTAGAATAAGTGGGCTTGAGGATGTAAGCCCACACATATGTCTTATTTCTAATGAACTAGGGTTTTTGGGAAGGCCATGTAATTTGGCCAAGGGCTTATTTGGAAAGTTATTATTTTATATCAACTAGGGTTTTAAAAGTTACTGTAGTGCTGCACTGTTCATGCTACAGTACCCCCGGCTCACTTAGGGTTTTGGAGGATTGTTTATTTAAACCAATTGTAGCCTCATTTAAGGAGATAAGACATTATTGAAATTGATGAATTTTATTCATTGTGAGTTGAGTTTATCTCCTCTTGTTCTTGATTGAACATTTGAACTTATCAAAGGTAAATCACAACCTTTGTGGCATTCCTCCTTTGTAATTTGGGTTCTTGAGACGGGTTCTTCAACGGGTCTAGATTTTAATATAATCTTGGTTCTTGAAACGAGTTCTCAACAGGTCTAGATTCTCCAACCATAGACTTGAGTTTGGTTTTCTTGGATTGGTTTTCCAATATTGTTGTTGGATCTCAAAGTGAGTTGATTGGGGTTCACATTAGTTTACCATTCATTGAGGTCGCATATAATTGGAGCAGTCATTTTGGTATAAGGAGGACTTTAGATGTGTTTCATGTACGTTTGTGGGAGTATCATTTTCCATTCGTTGAATTGTTGCGTGAACATTTGCGGAAGTGTCATTTGCCATTATTAGAGTTTGCATATAATAGGACCATGCATACTGCTATTTCTTATTCTCCTCTTGAAGCTGTTTATGATTTTAATCCACTTACTTCTTTAGCTTTGATACTTTTGCTTGTTGATGACAGGAGTAGCGCGGATAGACTTTTCCAAATTCTTGAGAAAATTAATGACAATTCATATCGAGTGGATCTTCCAGGTAAGTATCGTGTCTCTGTTATTTTCAAAGTTATTGATCTTTTTCCCTTTGATGTAGGTGGAGGAGATTCGAGGTCAAATTCTTCTGAGGAAAGGGGGAGAATGATGGGCCCAAAGGTAGATCGAGCCTTAGAGATCTTTGCAAGTTCCAGATGGGGGCAATCAAGAGATTGAGATTAAAGAAGGGCAAGGATTAGTGCAATCCACTTGGGAAGAGTCTAGCAAGAGCCCAATATTCAAGATGGGCTTGAAAGAAGGAGATCCAATTCTCGCCCACGTGATACAAGCAATAGAAGAGTGCAACATATATAGTGGCCTATTATAATGTTTATGTTATTGAAGGCCTTGGACTTGTTTATTTCATTAAAAATGTTTCATTTATTAGTATAGAATAATTAGGTTTATTACGTGAGAATGACTTAAGGGTATGTTGGGAAAGTAATTATTACATTGAACTAGGGTTTCAAGATGGTTACTGTAGCCGAGTTACCACAGCGCGGTATTGTAGTCGTGGCACTATTCACTCAGGGGTATTTTTGGAACATGGGGCTTTATCTTACCTAGGGTTTTGTGAGGTTTTAGTTTAAATACTCTTTATTGCCTCATTTTAAAGTTTATGAAAGTTGATGAATTTTATTCATTGTGAGTTAAGTTTATCTCCTCCTATTCTTCGTTGAACGTTTGAAATTATCAAGAGCAAATCACAACCTCTGTGACGTTCCTCCTTTATAATATGGGTTCTCGAGACAGGTTTTTCAGTAGTCTAGATTTTAATATAATCTAAGTTCTTGAAACAAGTTCTTCAACGGTCTAGATTTGTTCATCCATTTACTTGATTTTTGGCTTTCTTGAGTGAGATTTCAAATTGATTGTGGGTTCAAGGGACTCCAATTCCGCGGGTTCATATCAGGCTTTATCCAACAGATGTTAATGGAAGCAAAGCCACGTCAATGTGAAAATCACCTCCAATCGGCACCTAGGTCCTCTCCTTAATGTGCATTGCAAGAAGTCGTCCCCTAGCTCGTGCCTTTTAAACCATTATCTCAAGAGAAATTTCATAATTTACACCCCACCTTAACCCTCCCAGTTCAGTTTTAGAATTGGACGAATTGGCAACAAGAAACCCGTCTTTTATTTCATTCTTCCATTTGAAGAGTACAAAGACCATACGATTGGTTTGCCTCGAGCCCCAGAAGTGCCTCAAGCCCGTAAGGTTCCTCATCTCGCCATGCTTAAAAGGTTTTTGCTTGACTTAAAGGCATTAAATCGACTTACACATGATTACTCATCTCTAAACCATGTTTTAGGCTTAATTCCCTCCCTACTTCTTTCAAGCCTTTTTGGTTTGGACCTTATTACTCTTATTGCTGGTTTTCATCATTCTAGGATTGAATTAGAAGAATAGGCTTTATCCAATAGATGTCAATGCCCAAATCACCGCCAATCGATACCAAGGTACACTCCTTCATGTGCGTTGGAACAAGTCGGCCTCTAGCCAATGCCTTTCACACCATTTTCTCAAGATAAATTTCATCATTTACACCCACCTTAACCCTCATAGTTCAGTTCTAGAATTGGACGAATTGGCAACACGAAACCCGTCTTTTATTCCAGTCTTCCATTAGAAGACTACATACAATATATACCATTGGTTTCGCTCGAGCCAAAGGAGTCCCACATGCCCCTAACGTTCCCTATCTAGCCTCGGTTAAGATTTTAGATTGAGTTATGGGCATTAATCGACATACACAAGAATAATCATCTTTAAACCATGTCTTTAAGCTTAATTTCCTTCTTACTTCTTTCAAACCTCTTTTTGATTTGGACCTTATTAACTCTTATTGTTGGTTTTCATCATCCTAAGATTGAATCAGAAGAAAGGGTTTATCCAAGAAATGTCAATGGAAGCAAAGCCATGTCGCTACCCTAGTCACCGCTAATTGGCACCTGGGTTCTCCTTCATATATGCATTGCAATGAGTGGACCCCTAGCCCATGCCTTTTACATGATTGTATCAAGAGGAATTTCATCATTTACGCTTCACGTTAACTGTCCCTAGTTCGGTTCTTTCTTTGGACGAATTGGCAACAAGAAACCCATCTTTTTTTCAATTCTTCCTTTTGAAGAGTACATACACCATACCATTGGTTTCCCTCGAGCCCAAGAAGTGCCTCACGCCCGTAAGGTTCTCCATCTTGCCAAGTTACTTGTTTAGAACTATTAGTCACAAAATTTCTATTCTCACTAAACAAGTAACTTGGCAAGATGGAGAACCTTACAGGCGTGAGGCATTTCTTGGGCTCGAGGGAAACCAATGGTATGGTGTATGGTTTGCCATTCATTGAGGTCGCATATAATTGGAGTAGTTATTTTGGTATAAGGAAGACTTTAGATGTGTTTCATGTATGTTTGTGGGAGTATCATTTTCCATTCGGTAATTGTTGCGTGAACGTTTGTGGAAGTATCATTTGCCATTATTAGAGTTTGCATATAATAGGACCATGCATACTGCTATTTCTTATTCTCCTCTTGAAGTTGTTTATGATTTTAATCCACTTACTTCTTCAGCTTTGATACTTTTGCTTGTTGATGACAGGAGTAGCTCGGATAGACTTTTCCAAATTGTTGAGAAAATTAATGACAATTCATATCGAGTGGATCTTCCAGGTAAGTATCGTGTCTCTATTATTTTCAAAGTTACTGATCTTTTTCCCTTTGATGCAGGTGAAGGAGATTCGAGGTCGAATTCTTTTGAGGAGAGGGGGAGAATGATGGGCCCAAAGGTAGATCGAGCCTTAGAGATCTTTGCAAGTTCCAGATGGGGGCAATCAAGAGATTGAGATCTAAGAAGGGCAAGGATTAGTGCAATCCACTTGGGAAGAGTCTAGTAAGAGCCCAATATTCAAGATGGGCTTGAAAGAGGGAGATCCAATTCTCACCCAAAGCAATGGAAGAGTGCAACTTATATTATGGCCTATTATTATGTTTATGTGATTGTAGGCCTTGGACTTGTTTATTTCTTTAAAAATATTTCATTTATTAGTTTAGAATAATTAGGTTTATTACATGAGAAGGACTTAAGGGCATGTTGGGAAAGTAATTATTACGTTGAACTAGGGTTTCAAGGTGGTTACTGATGGGCCCTAAGGTGGACCAACTCTTAGAGATTCTTTGCAAGTTCTAGATGGGGCAATCACAAGATCGAGAGCTAAGAAGATCAAGGAAGCTATGCAAGGATGGGTGAAATCTACTTGGGATGAGTCTAACAAGAGCCCAATATTCAAGATGGGCTTGAGAGAAGAAGATTCGATTTTCATCCACGTGATACACTATGGAAGACACAACTTGGGACTTATTTATTTCATTAAAAAGGCTTATTTTATTAGTCATAGGAATTAATCTAGAATAATTGGGATTGGGGGATGTCCAACCCACACGTCTTATTTCTAATGAACTAGGATTTTTGGAAAGGCCTTGTATTTTGGCCAAGGGCATATTTGAAAAGTTATTATTTTATGTGAACTAGAGTTTTAGAAGTTACTGTAGCGCGGCATTGTTCCCGATACTGTACCTACGGCACTATTCACTAGGGTTTTTAGAGATGGTTTATTTAAACCACTTGTAGCCTCATTTGAAAAGGTTAGAAATTATTGATATTGATTAGTTTTATTCATTGGGAGTTGAGTTTATCTCCTATTGTTCTTGATTGAATGTTTGAACTTATCAAAGGTAAATCACAACCTTTGTGACGTTCCTCCCTTGTAATCTGGGTTCTTGAGACGGGTTCTTTAACGGTTCTAGATTTTCATACAATCTAGGTTCTTGAAACAATTTCTCATCGAGTCTATATTTCTCCATCCAATAGCCTTGATTTGGGCTTTCTTGGGCTGGTTTTCCAATATTGTTGCTGGGTCTCAAAGCGAGTCGATTGGGGTTCACATCATTTGGTATTCAAAGCAAGGTTTCTAATCAGGTCTGATTCTATCTTTTATTTATTGCATCGTAAATTCTAGGGCTTCAATGCTCTCCATCTTGCCAAGGTACTTGTTTAGTGAGAATAGAAATTTTGTGACTAATAGTTCTATGCACGAGTTGCTTGTGCTCGGAGTACATGGAGGTCCTTTGATGGGACATTTTGGTGTAAAGTGGACTGCAAAAGTGTTGCATGACTGTTGGTGGGAGTATTGTTTCCCATTCATTGAGTCTGCATATAGTTGGAGTGGTCACTTTGGTGTAAAGATGAGTTTAGGCGTATTGCATGAACACTTTTGGGAGTATGGTTTGCCATTCATTGAGGTCGCATATAATTGGAGCAGTCATTTTGGTATAAGGAAGATTTTAGATGTGTTTCATGTACGTTTGTAGGAGTATCATTTTCCATTCGTTGAATTGTTGCGTGAACATTTACAGAAGTATCATTTGCCATTATTAGGGTTTGCATATAATAGGACCTTGCATACTGCTATTTCTTATTCTCCTCTTGAAGTTGTTTATGATTTTAATCCACTTGCTTCTTTGGCTTTAATACTTTTGCTTGTTCATGACAGGAGTAGCTTGGATAGACTTTTCCAAATTCTTGAGAAAATTAATGACAATTCATATCAAGTGGATCTTCCAGGTAAGTATCGTGTCTCTGTTATTTTCATAGTTACTAATCTTTTTCCCTTTGATGCAGGTGGAGGAGATTCGAGGTCGAATTCTTTTGAGGAGAGAGGGAGAATGATGGGCCCAAAGGTAGACTGAGCCTTACAGATCTTTGCAAGTTCTAGACGGGGGAATCGAGAGATTGAGATCTAAGAAGATCAAGGAAGCAATGCAAGGACTAGTGCAATCCACTTAGGAAGAGTCTAGCAAGAGCCCAATATTCAAGAATGTCTTACCACTAACCTTGACACATGCAATATCAAGAACATCTCAAGCAAAAGGTTCAACTCCATAACTCATGGGTATAATAGTGTTTCATGTAAGGGCTCTCTCTATGGAGTTGACAATGGGTATACACACACTCTCATGGAAAATTAGGCAATTATGTATAAGCAACAAGCAAACATTGATCTTATGATAGGAACACTAACAAATGAGACTTCCACCAGTCTTTCCAACAACTTACTTAGGATCAAAACGGTCAACATAAATGGTTGTAATATGGCTTGGGTTCGGGGCTATATGAAAAAAAAAAGAATGAAAAGGGATTCAAAAACTTCCAAGTACATACAAGGGGAATTTTATTAAATATCTCAATAGACCACACTTCTCACTTGATGTACTCTCCAACCTTTCAGATCATCAAATAATAATGCTTTTCCTTCTTCTTCCTCTTCTCTTTTTTTTTTCAACAATTTGATGGACAAACACATGCCACTTTGGTATTCTTTCCATTTCTACCAACCTTTTCTTTCTTTTTTTTTCTTTCGGAACTCACTCAATTGAACACTTTGCAACTTGTACTCTTCTCTTTTTTTTTCCTGTCTTCTTCTTCTTCTTCTTCTTCTTTTAATTGAAAATGATAAAATAAAAGAAAGAAAATGCATATTCCACACCCAGTATACACTTGGAAGTAAAAAGGGTAGAAAAATTAATGTATAGGTTATACTTCAATGTGGAGAGGTATGGATGATATGGGCATATGAAAAGAAAAAGGCTACATGTGTTTATTGGCTCAAAGTTGGCTACTAGGGGTCTATCATGGAAAGGGTTAGCTTGAAAGACTTAAACGTTGATCCTAAGTTGACCTTCGTCATATCTCTAGTATATCCACCATCTTACCACAAACCAGGTAATGATATTCTCAAAAGAATTGCCCAATTCAACATATCAATAAACGCTTAACACAATTTACTGCATTTGTATGCTCTCAATCCTCTCCAAACTCACATGAATACTTAAGCAAAAGAGTTCTCTAACTACATGTGTCAAACCACCATCTTACCACAAAACTTGGATGAGTGCATTAAGGGTTTTGTGAATGTTTCAGGAAAAATGATTATGGTGGGTTTGGTGAATTCATGAAGATGGCTATGAATGAGAATGAGTACACATGTGAAAATGATGATGCACGTGTGATGCAAATTATCAAAAATATGACACATGAAAATATCCCATTGAGTTCCAACAAGCATTTTAAATACTGAATTTGCACCACCACCCCCCAACTTAAATGAAACATTGTCCTCAATGTTTAAGAATCAAACTTGAATGGGGAGTAACTAAAAATGGTAGAATACATCTGATGAGTGACGTGGGTAGCTCGCTAAGCACCAAAGATGGTAACCTGAACTGACAGAATAAAACTAACCTACAAACAAAGACAAAGAAAACAACAGAAAGAAAAAAAGAAAAAAAATAAGAGAAAATAATAAAAAACAAAAAAGAAATAAATAAAGAAAAACATACCTAGGTGGTGTGGTCAAGGTTGATAGACTGGATCCACAAGTGGAATGTCTTCCACTTCCAGAACTTGCCTATCAATTAATACTTTAAGGCGTTGACCATTACTTTAAAGATTCAACTATCCTTAGGATCTTCTATTTCTACCGCCCCGTTTTCAAAAATATTTTTCACTACAAATGGGTCAGTCCACCTAAACCGAAGTTTTCTTTGGTACTTGTGAAATCCAAAATCATATAAGTATATTCGGTCATTATGTTCAAACCTCTTCCTAAGAATATTTTTATCATGAAACGTTTTCATTTTAACCTTATAGACTTTAGACTTAGGCAAAAGTTTCAATTTAACTCTTGGTGCTTTCATACTTACAGGAACCTATTTTCCACCTTTCTTAGGCAACTCCTCAAATTTCTATTGCCAAGCCTGTGTGTCATAATCCTTGTCTATGAGTGCGTCAATCATGTACGTTTGGTGGTACTCTTCATCTGTTGGCTATTTCTCAATATGGAAAATGTTGACCCCCATGGTTATGTTTCCAAAAGATAGCTTCATCAACTCATTCCTGTAATTTATAAGTGCATTAGCCGTAGCAAGGAAATGTCTACTTAATATGAGAGAAACCTTAGAGTTAGACTCAACAACTCTGATTGAGTGTCCAAAATTAAGAAATCAACAGGATAATAAAACTTGTTAATTTGGATCAAAACATCCTCAACTATCCCTCTCGGTTTCTTAACTAAACGCTCAGCCAACTGAAGCACAACAGAGGTAGGCTTAATTTCACCCAAACCAAGCTGCAAATAAATGGAATAGGGCATCAATTAACACTAGCTCCTAAATCTAGCAAGGCTTGTCCAAACTCATGATTCCCAATACTACATGCAATCATTGGACAACCAGAATCCTTATACTTAAGAGGAATTCGCTGCTCAATTAGAGCACTAACTTGCTCTGTCAGAAATGCTATGTTCTTAACATGGTGCTTCCTCTTAATTGTACACAAATCTTTAAGAACTTTTACATAAGTGGGAACTTGTTTAATAACATGCAAAAGAGGAAGGTTAATCTTTACCTGCCTGAGGTTCTCCAGATTTCATTACTAGAATCCAAAGTTCGCATACCAGATTTTAAAGCTTGAGGAAATGGTACCTTAACTAGACTCTTGATTACCTCGGCTTCCTTGAAGAACTCGGTACTATCATTGCTTTGTTCCTCTTCAACATCCCCTGGCTTATCAATTGTTGGGATGTGTAAGGGCTTACCACTTCTTGTCACAATGACATTGACCTCTTTCAAATTTTTGTGTGCCATATGCTGACCTTGGGGTGCGGCTTGAGCTTGAGAAGGAAACTTGCCACGCTCAGTCACACTCAAGGAACTCATTATCTTAGATATATGACTCTTTATCTTTTTGTTTTCTTCAACAACCTGCATAATCAAATATTCAAACTTTTGATTAGTTTTACTCTTTGCCTCAATAAAAGCATGTAAAGTATCTTCTAAGGGGCTCCTAGAAGATGAAGGTGCAGGATATGATCTATGTAACTCTCGTCCTTGTGGTGGGACCTTTTCAGTTCAATTTTGATAAAAATCGACGGGAATTACTATTCCTTTTTAAAAAAAAAATTTCTATTCATGCCAGGATATAAAAGATTCCATGTTATAAATAAAATTCATTTTTCTTAATTGAAAGATTACAGCGGAAAACATTAAATTTCATAATTTAAGTTTCTCGTATAAAACATTGTGCCTAGGCCTTCGTGCTCTTCCCCTTGGCCTGTGCCCATCCTGACCTGTCATGCTCATCTTGTCCCTGGGAGGGCACACATAAAAACTAAAATGAGTCGATGACTCGTAAGCATTACTTCATACCATTAAAATATAATAACATAGATTTTCAATCATGCATTTATCATTCCATATATACATATCGTACTTAGCATGCATACGTCTTTTTTCTTTTTGTTTTAAAAACGTTGTGAGGTGAGGTTTTTCTTTTAAAACATGCTTTCTTCTTTAAAATAGTTCCCACGCATTGCTGCCTTCATTTCTTAAAGAGTCTTTTCATGCATTTATCTTTTACATACATTCATGCATTCATCTTTTCTTACTTACGTACATTCATGCATTCCGTTCATCCATACATACATGCATTCTTTCTTAACATGCATCCATTCTTTCTTTGTACTTTCATTGGCCATGTAGCACACTGTTATGCCCCGTGTGCTGGGGTTAGCAATTTTTTGGACCTGATTCCACCTGTGGCCACGGGTTGGGAATCTATTTAGTCAGGGTACAGCACTGGGTGCACTACCAGTACTACTTACCCGGCATTGCAATCTGCCCTGTCCAGTCCATTCATTTGGTACCATTTCCATTCTAGTCCATGTGACCCTTACATATTTTCATACATCATACATTCAGTCCATTCATTCCTTTACAGTTCTTTCATTTCCTTTACAGTCCATTCTTTCGTTTCAGTCCTTACAGTTCTTACGTTTCTTACAGTTCTTATGGTTCTTCAGTTCTTACGATTCATAAAAGTTTTAATTAAGAAAAAAGGTTTACTTTCTTTTATTTTGTAAAAGTGGTTTTAAAATAAGTTTCTTTAAGAGAGAGGGAATAGTTTTCTTTCGTTTTATTTTAAGAAAAGTTGTTTAGAAAGAGTCTGAAAAGTTGT
Source organism: Carya illinoinensis (assembly GCF_018687715.1). Taxonomy (NCBI): domain Eukaryota; kingdom Viridiplantae; phylum Streptophyta; class Magnoliopsida; order Fagales; family Juglandaceae; genus Carya; species Carya illinoinensis. The sequence goes on from NC_056752.1 coordinate 19,241,060, forward strand.
TTTAGAAAGAATCATTTTTAGAAGAGAGAGTTATTTTAAAAATTTGTCTTCTTTCTTTTCTTTTCTTTCTTTTCATTTCAGTTTCAGTCCTTAACAGTTCTTACTTGTCTTTTAAAGCTTCTTTTCGTTTCTTTTCGTAAACATACATACAATACGTACTACTTATAGCATCCATTCACATGCATACACATACATACTTTGAGTGCATAAAAAGGGGTTGCCAAGAAAGGCCGCTACATACTTATACTTGAAAACTTACATTTTGTTCTTTTTCTTTCGTAAAACGTGTATTCGTGGAGAAAAGTTTCATTTTCTTCTTCATTTGTATATAGAAAAACTCTAGAAGAGTATGAACGTAATACTTACCTGGACTTCATGCCATACTCAATCCATGCAGTCCATTCGTGTGCGTGTCAGATGGTAACCTACATGCATACACATAACCTTAAATCATCATCTATCTATGATGACCCGCTTTTACGTATATTTTCACTGAAAGAGTTTTTTTTAATTTAATTAATATATTGGTTCTTTTATTTTAAATTATTGTATTTTAAATTGGTTTTTATTTTATTTGTTGTGGTGTTTAATTTATTTTAGTCGTTTTATGTTTTTAAAATCGTTTCGGCAGATCAGTTTTTAGTTTCCGGAGTGAGGATTGGACCTTATTTCTTTTCCCTCATCTTTTCTTTTTCTTTTCTCTTTTTTTCTTTTTCTTTTTCCTTTTTCCTTCTTTTTCTTTCTTTTCTTCTTCTTTCTTCTTCCTTCTCTTCCTGCGTGCCCGAGCTGCGCCCTTTCTCCTTCCCGTCGCCGACCCGTTGACCCGCCTAGACTGCCGCCGTCTGGTCGGTGTGGCCAACACCACCCCCACCAAAAGTTTCCTTCTCTTCACAACTTCTTCCTCTACCTCTTGCCGACCTAACCCACCTAATTTCGGCCCCGATCCGTTGCCGGAGCAACTCCCACAAGCTCATCTCCGTTCAACCCCTTTTGGCCTTCCACCGCTGTTTCCATCACCACCCACGGCCAAAACTCACTTCCTTTAGCTTCATAAACATCTCAAAACCCTTTTCTATCAATTTCATGTCTTGGTTTGTCCTCGTTCAAAAGTGGGTAATTTATTACCCACAGCCACAGTGTAAAATACACTGTTACGTTACTTTTTCTCCGCCGTTTGCAACGCCACGAGCTTTCAAAAAATACTGTATAGCACTGTAAGTATTTTCCAAACTCTACTTTTAGATTTAAATGTATTATGCTCTTACAATAATTATTTATCTGCTAGTTGGTTGATTCCGGACTGAGTCCGAGGAGTTCGGGGGTCGGATGGATTGAGGACGGAGTTGCTTGGTTTGTTGATTTATGGTTGGTTGGTTGTTTTGGGCATTGAGATTGCATTTGCATGGTGCATGCACGTGCATTTTATTTAAATTGAGAAAAATCATGTTTTGTTGGTGTAAATGGAATTTCGGGTGCGTCTCACGAGCCCAAGTCGAGATGGGTTATTATCTCGGTGGAGGTCCTCTGGTCACTCGGGAGTGGATAATACTGAGTGACATCTCCTGGGTTGTCGCAGGGCGACGACCGGATCGCACGATATGGTAACGCTGTCGTGTCGACTCCGTGGTCCCTAGAGTGGCGGGGACTAAAGGATGGCCTGGCCAGGGATGCGCTGGGCGCGAGTACTGGGCATCGCTCGTTTAGGTGGCACAAGCGTAGACGTTACCTGCGGTGTGGCACAGAGCCAGAGTGTGCGGATGATCCCTAGGGGAGATCATGGTGCATGCATAATTGGATTGGTTTTATGGTTTTGGTTATGGGCCATTTGCTCCATTTTCTGGGAAAATTGTGGTTTCTTGTTTGGGCCATTATCTGGGATAATGGCGAAGAATGGTTTTAAAGGTTATGTTTGGGCCAAATGGGTTTTTGGCGTGCGTGGAAAAAATATGGTTTTACGGGTTATGTGCATTGGCATTACATCATGCATATTGTTTGAGTTTTAATATGCTTTTATCTAGTGGTGTTTGGATCTTACTTACCTGCGGCACCATTTTTGGTACCGTAGATTTTGATGCAGAGATCGAGGAAGAGGAGGAGGCTGAGCCCGAGGATGCGGCTCCGCCGGAGTATTGAGTTGAAGTTTAAGCTTTGTTGTTGGTTTGAACAATATTTGTAGTTTGTAATATTTTATTATGTATGTTTTGAACAGCTTTGTATTAAACTAAGAAAAAAATTCTGGTACTTAGTTAAGACTCTTTCGTTATCTGCTGCGTATTTCTCTTTGTGCACTTGTTGCTTACACACACTTGGCACTCGTCGATAGGGTGGTGACCCGTGATGTCATCATCCGGACGTCTCGATTTCCCCGTGTCCGTGCATGGGGATTTGGGGGCGTCACACTATCTAACACATAAGTAACTATTCTAAAAATAGAATTATGCCTCACTTGGAACACTCTCCGTCCATCCCTGGGCTCTTATATGTCATTTAAAGTGAACCTTCGTGATTCACCTTAGGGTTAAGACACTAAAACTTCCATCTCATTATTCTATTTCCACAATATGACTCATGATTCCGATCGACGGAGTCATGCGTCCCAATCTTTACTTACCCATTACTATCTTCACGTATCCTAGCCCATACTAAATCTTTGTTCCCAACCAGTCAGGCTACATGAATTCAAGCCAACTCTGAGGCTAAAACACCATGTAACCATACTGAGGACAGATTACCCATTACATATGGTAAACCTATTTGGCACACGTGTCTCACCAGAGACACCTGTATCTCATCCCCTTTTTATCACCTAAGAGCAACTTATAGTTCCAATAAACGCTCGCTCGTATAAACAAGCTCCATACTCCAATACCAACTTGCTCAAACCCGGTTGATAGGACTCTTCCTACTTCCTAGCTCTATACAAGTTCATCCCAACACTTGATAGGAGAGGACTGCATCCACAAATGCACCTTTGTCACGTCACGCAGCTCGAGACTAATCCCAAGTCACATCACGACACCCATCATGCTTCCGCTGCACGCTCTTATACTTTTTCTCCACTTCTATATACTCTTAGCCATAGTCAATCACAAGGTGACACCTGTTACCCTGGACTACATGCCATATCATCATTGCTTTGAGACACTGTTACACAGTTCCCGCCACTTAACAAGAGGACTGCATCCAGAGATGCGCCTCTATCACATTATGCAGCTCGAGACAAATTCCCGAATAATAGCACTGTTGCGACTAAACTTTGACTCAAATTAATGAATCAAACATCTAGTGCAGTTTTACCTGCAAGTATACAGGTGTTGTAGTATCTTATAGGATCGAATCCACAGGGATTGACTTTTGTGATAAATAAAATAAATTCAGATAATGAAACAAAATTACGAAAAGAAACGTGCAATCAAATGAAGATTGATAAAATGAATGGAAAAAGACTAAGGTTTCGAGGATCCGTCTAATAATTTATGATATTGTTTCCGATTAATTTACTTCAATTAAACTAGAATAATGATTCCGTTTAATTGGTAGATTTAGCATTTAAGATCGAGAAAAACAGACGCTTATGATTGAGCGTGAACGATTGATGATTAAACATTTACAAATCTATTTGAATACCACAGGGATTCCTCAAGCATTCACTGTATTCGGAAATCACAATGAATCAAGACGAGTATATAGATAATCAAATTATCCAAATAAAATCTTTCAATCAATCGAGCTCGCAAAATAGATTTTACGTCGATTGGAAACAATATGTAAATCATTAAACTTCACCTCTAACCTTAGTATGAAAATTTAGCCAAACATATTTATTACAAATACTATAGAAATCATATAAATATTATTCATTAGAAAACTAAAATGAAATACAAGAAATACTAGGCAACAATTTAGAAACAACAAAATTTAGAATCTAGTCAACATTGAAAGAATAAAGCTCACAACGTTATTAAAATGCATAAAACAGAAATTGAAACTAAAAGAAATTCATCAAGAAGAAGTTGCAGCCCAATGCCAAAAGAAAAACATGAAGAAGCGAAAAGAAATACAACTCCAATTCTCTCAACTTCCCACCGATCCTTTTCACTCTACACCACCAATTGCTTTCAACTCTTCCCTCTCTCCTTTCCGTGTCTCTTCCCCCACTTTTCTCTCAATGTCTCCGTCCCTTTCTTCCCTCTCAATGTGTCCTCTTGACTTCAGAACTTGCCTCTTTTTATAGCAGAAAAATCAATAGCCGAACAACTCCACTTGCCTCTTGAAGAATCATTTAATTGGTTGTTTAATCTTGCACCCACTGGTTGGTCCTTCCCTAATCATGCACTGAATAATTAATCCCAGCCAACTACTCCACTAGTTGCCTCTTGAGGAACCATTTAATTGAATCAATTTCCTCAATTCCGGTTCCACGTTTCAAACAGCTCAAATGCACCAGCTTTGCTTTCATTTATGAATCTACTTTCTCTTCTTTCTTCCAGCTCATCACCAACTTTGCTTTCACTTTAATCATGCACCGGCTCTCTTCTTTCTTCCAGATGTGGGATTATGTTTCAGCCAGCTCCTTCCTCGCCTCATCACTTCTTCCCCTCAATGATGAACCGACTTTTTATTTTTTTTTCTTTTCAATCATGCACAGCCCATGCTCCAATAGAGAAAAATTCAAAAGCAACCAATGTTTCTTTTTTTTTTAATATATCCAATGTGCTTTCATGCGTCCACTTGATCTCCCTTTGTGGTCTCTTTTATTTATTCCATGGGGTCCCTCATTCTACACGTCTCACCAGCTCCAAACTCATGCACCGAATCTACACAAGTTTGCATCCACCAACTGGTCCCTCATTCCAGCACAACTCCAGCTCCAAACTCATGCACCGATCGGCTCTCTCCCTTCTTTCACTTCCAGAATTTCTTTCACTCACCTGCACTTCACTTTTCAGTAAAATACAAAGACACCTCTCATCACTTTCCAGCACAACACCAAGGCACCTCACTTCCTTCTTTCTTTTCAGCACATGTCAACTCTTTGTATGACTTTAATGTTGCACCATCAAAATTTCAAGCCTCCGTGAGTTTTGTTCAACCATGAGTCACATGCATCTTGAATGATCAAAGGGAGAAAATAACCATTGATTCTTCATTTTGTGTCTTCCTTTTCAGCTTCCAAGCTTCCTCTCAATTAGTATGCATTTTTTATCATAAGTTCCAACCGGATCTCTTTTGAATTTTATTTAAACTGAAAATAAGAAGAAAGAAATAACACTCATTAAATAAATTATCAAAAACAGACTATATATGTGAGGAAATATTGTCTCATTAAATCATAATTAAGCATAAACATGATATCAATCAATTAAAAATCACAACTCGTATTTATGCTTATTAATCATTTTTTCATCTAAAACCAATAATAGTGTCACGAAGAATTTAAAATACATTGGTTTTAAATAGCTAAAACATGCAATATTTCAGCTCAATCAAGCACGATGCCCATCATGCTTCCGCTGCCCTCTCTGATACTTTTCACCACTTCACACTTACTTTCAGCCATAAGTCAGCCTCAAGGCAACACCCGTTACCTTGGACTACAGCCACATCACCATTGCTTCGGGACATGGTTACACAGTTTCCCGATGCTACACCATACACTCCATGCTTCTCTACTATGCCATCCAACCCTTCGTGACATGCCATCCGATGTATCACAACATATCATAGAGTACACTCACGTGAACTCTCTTCCATCCACACTAAAACACCCATCGCTACGATACACACCTCACGGTGCATCGCTACATGACATGGAGTACGTGCCACGCGTACTCCCTTTGCTACAACGCTTATTATCATGATGAACACCACACGATGCATCGCCATACAACATGGAGTATGCTCCACGCACGCTCTCTTCATTCTACGCCACACGTCACTACAGCGCACGTCACACGGCGCGTCGCTGCACTACACAGTGTACGCTCCACACGTTCTCCCTTCACACTTCACGCCGTATCACAACTACGGCATCCATCTCATGCCCATACTTCACAGCACAATCCACAATACTACACAATCAAGCCCAACACTTCACAACTACACTTCACTTCACAACTATGCAGCGAACTCCACAAATACTAACTACACAGTCTACAATCTAACCAATCAACTACTTTAAATGTAAATAACTAGAGATAGAGGGTTATACCATCGATGGGATAACCCATGTGTCGCTTGCTGCTCGTCACGATCATGCGTCAGAGGAGTCGTACGTGGCGGTAACACCGCGTACGGTGACTGTCCACCACGTAAGGTGGCAGTTTGGGCTTGAGAATAGCTAGGCGTGGAGTTGGAAAGGTTCAAGGTGGCCTCGTGGTAGTCAAAGGTGGCGGAGCATGGCGGCATCACGCCATGAACAGTGAATCCGAAATGGTGAGAGTTTGCTTGAGGTGGATGAAGGCCATAGAACTTCATGGGAAACTAAGGAAAGGTAGAGGAAGATGTGGTGGAGTTGTGGTGGCAAGGTGGTGGCCAGACGGTGGCTCAAGGCGGCGGATCGGCCACTAGAAGTTAATTTCGTGCCTTGGAGAGTGAAGGAGAGTGAGAGCGATACACAGCTCCTTTGGACATGAAATTTGTTAGGGAAGGTCGTGGTGATGAGAGGAACAAGGTGGTGGTGGTGAAACACTGTGGGTAGCCGTGCAAGGTGGTGCATGGCGGTGCAACCGAAACTAAGCTTGTGGAAACCCATCGGAGAAAGAGAGAGAGGTAGGGGAAAAGGACATGGGGAGGAAGCCCATGATGTGGTGAAGCCATTGGTGGTGCTTGGTGGCCGTTTTGGCCGTGTATGGTGGCTCAAGGAGGAGAAAATGGGTGTAAAACCAATTTTGAGGGTGGTGCCATGGAGGGAGGAGGAGGGCACGTAAGGGCTCGCCGGTGGGAGGGAATGATGGCCGGAGGGTGGTGGTCATTTGGTGACTGGAGGTGAGACCATAATTGTGACGCCCCCAGATTCCGCTTGGAATCGAATGGACATCTGAAGAGTCGGGACATGCAACACAAGGTTACTGTGACACTCCCAAATTTTGCTTGGGATCAAACGGATATCTAAAGCATTGGGACATGCAACACAAGCTTACCTGCCCCTGTTCATGACATATAAGATGCAATATTCCTAACATGCATCTAGCATTATGCAATGTTCGCAGCGGATAATCTTTTTTTGAGCAATACTATGCACCAAACTTATAATATCCCAAATAGTTAAATCATAATCCAAGCATACTTAACGAAATAAACATCCACGATTTCAGTACGAGTCTCAGAAGACTGTAATCTCAAAAATATGGAAGGCCAGACTCCATATTTACATTACCAAAATACACTATTGAGGAAGTTTGTTAAGTAACTCGTGTAACTTGACTAACGAGGCTAGAATACTGTCCAAAAACTAACTAGGGAAGCTGTAAGCTCATCGTGTCTGCGGCGTCTAGCCAACCTCCTTCAGTCTACCAATGTCCGCTCCCTACTCTGATCCTAACACATCGCCTACCATTCGGAGAGAATAATAGTTGGGACTACCACGGTGAGATTTGATTACAAATCTCAGTAAGTTAACAGGAAACTCCCACACAGGTTAGTGGATGGTCTGGCATGTGGGGGAGGAAACTTCTTCAAGAAGCTTTGCCAAGGTGGCCAAATTCGTGGGACTTGGTGGGTCTCAACCAAGTGGACTTCAATTTGGGGTTTAAAGGGGGTTTGGTTAGAGTTTGAGATGCTATCAAGCCCAAATCCAATTTTTCTTAGCCCAATCAAATTTTCAAGGTTTAAAAGGTTGGATAAAGATGTCATAACAAGGATTTGAGAAGTTAATAGCATGTGAAAGTGATTTAATCAAGTGATTAGACACAATGATACAAATTGGATCAAAAAGGGTTTGAAGGCCAATTTAGGGTTTGGGGAAACCGTTTAGGGTTTCAGTTTCAACCAAGCTTTTGGGATTTCAATTAAATTCCAACCATTTAGGGTTTTCAGTAGGGTTGAAATTCTCTTTGATTTGGCTCAATTTGGTTGATCAGATGAAAAAAGGTTTTGCTTAGGTGGCATGATTTTACACCTTGATTTCCTTCATAAATCCATCTAATGGTTCCTCTTTGTGCCAATTTTCTAATACTATTCACTATGTGTGGCTAAGATCTTGTCAAGTGTCCAAATAAAACTTCTCTAACCTAATTTGGACATTTCACATTGTGATTTTGAAAACACTACACTTAGTACGCTTATCGAGATTACTATTCATTTCACAAAAATGCGTAATAAACTTAGTACTAAAAAATCCTAAATATTCATATTAACCTACAGTGAAAATCCTTTACCAAAACTCAACCCGAAGTGCCCCTGAAAATAAAATTACAGTTTCGAATAGTCGTTTTGTCCGAAATTATGAAAAATGGGTTATTGTGCCATAAAGTCCTAAATAATCAACTGAGTCTAGTGGCATAGACCATTACATATTCTGAAACTTCTAAGTACCTCAAACAATTAAAATCACATTTCTGACAACATAGTGAGTGATAACACTAACTATGTTGACAGACCCAAACCTTTGCGATTAGTCGATTCGTGAAAACTTATGGAGCCTTCACGAGATTCCTAAAGTCTATAGAAATTCCATCATTGAATTTCTAGCAGGCTGTTACATCCTCCCCTCTTAAAAAAAAGATTTCGTCCTCGAAATTGACGCAAGTACAAACATAAAACACGCTCAAAAGAAGATTTTCTTACCAACACTACCGTCCATCACTGGACGTATCGTCATTGGTTGGCTCCAACGAAGGTGCATCGACGTCCAACGGCACAAAGTGTTGGGGTAAGTAGTAGAACACATCATCCTCTAAATCGTACGCCATATTGTCATACTAACCTGGGTCGGGAAGCTGTACAACTTCTTCATCTTCATCGTTGCTCTTGGGTTCTTAACCTTCAACCAGTGAACTTCCCCTGTGAGTGGATGGCATAGATGATCCTGATGTTACGGCTCAGTGTTGGTTGTTGTGGCATGCTCCTTTACTGCTCTGTTGGACTCAACTCCATTCCTTGCCATCCTCGCTTTGAACCTATCTCGGTCTAATCACGTAGTCAAGTGAATCGACGGATAACGTTCTTCATGAGGTAATGCCTTCCTCTCGTAGTCCACACTGATCTTATCTATAACGGTCACATGGTATAAAAGAAGAATATAACGCTCACAAAGGTTATTGCCTAATCTTAACAAGTTCTAGACTAAACTTCTAGGATACTGAACCCTTGATTAAGTGAAATCACTATTTTTCTTACTGCTTAAATCATCAATTTGTACTGGAATCCTTTCAGAAAGTAGGTCAAGTCATACCAGCATACTCTTTAAATCTAAGACTTCAAGTATTCGTGCAATTCAATTTGGAAGAATTTAATCCATACACAACTGAATTTACTTTCTCTATTTCCTTAGGGAAACCTATCCACCTAGGACTAGCTTACTCCTTCATAATCAAAATGAATCATTCCTCCTCCTAAGTGACACCTTGATAACAATCAGCTAATAACCTAAACTCAAGGCTTTCTCTCCTATGATTGGCATAGTTCATCTATCCATCATGAGCTGCCTCTTATTCTGACTCTAAATAGAAGGATATGTTCCTAGTGTTCATGTAAATCCTCAAGACCAAAATTTTACTCCCTATATAATTGTCTCCAATATAAGGGCGATCTACATTTTCCACAAACACAAATTCCATTGCATCCTCATAATCAAAACAAACTCCAAACACGTGGAATACAATTCAATGACCTTCAATATTCTTCCTCGTATAACAAAAAGGCATTCTATACCTACACTGGTATAAACAATAATGCTCCTAGTGAGAATTGTTATTCTTACCACTTGGGTAACAATTAGGCTTCCAAACTTAATTTTGTACAAAACCAAAATCACTAGAAACAGGGACTCACTTGAATCAAAAGCATACCAGTTACAAACCTCAATGACTTGACATTCCCCAAAATAACAATAATGCAACAATACAATCAATTGCAATCAAATCAACCTTAACTAAGTTTAACAATACATAGGTCTTAGAAAATACCAGAAATGGCGTTTGCTCTATATGTTCATGGGGCATCAGTATCTGCCTCCAGGAGTGGCTGTAAACTCTCGAGTTGGCACAGGAGGTTGTGGCTTTGGTTTGAAATCTCTGTTGGGAACAATTCCCTTCCTCTGAGCTCTCTTGGGACAATTTTTGATCAAGTGGTCAGGTTGGCCACATCCGAAACAAAGTCCTAAGGTAAGCTTGCACTTGCCTCCATGGTTCTTTCCGCAAATCCCACATATTGGATATGTGGTCAACATTGAGCTTCCAGTCTCGATGCCTTTTCCTTTATCTGATTCAGTAAACATCTTCTTCCTTTCTAGACTTTCTTCAGTAGCATACGGTGAAGTCCTCTTTCTTTCCAAAATGGTCTGGGTAGTCAAACCCTTATGCTCTGCCTCTACTATCGTGGCCACATTTGCCAATTCTTGGTAAGTCTGAATTCTAAGGTAAGCTACTTGACTGCAGATCCTAGGCTGAAGTCCTACTTGAAACTTCTGCGCCTACATCCTTTGAGTAGAGATAAGGTGTGGTGCAAACCTTCCTAACGCCATAAACTTAGAGGCGTACTGTTCTACGGTTAAACTGCCTTGAGTTAAAGTTGCGAACTCCTGCGCCTTCAGCTGTTTGACAGAATCTGGGAAGAATCTGTTGTCAAACTCTTCCTTGAATCTCTCCCATGATAGTGCAGTGAGATTTCCTAGTTCCTTAACTAGGAGTTGCCTGTGGGCGTCCCACCATATTCCAGCTTCTCCTTGGAATAGATATCCAAACGTATAGCCTCAGCAAACTCTTGCCCTCCATCCACTTGGGGATTCTGATTCTCTTGATTGATGTCTCCCTCAGGGTTCTGAGGTATCCTACCACGAGTCATGTGTCACTTCCTGAAACACATGAGTACACGTATCACAACCACGTACTATCTCTTATACTTTAAGAAATTCAAGCCAAACAAAGACTAAAATTTCAAGCCTAATATTTGGTGCATTTCCTAAGGACATGTGGATTTACAACCCAGAGACGTATTGATCTGATACCACCCTGTGATGCCCCCAGATTCTGCTTGGGATTGAACAGACATCTGAAGCGTCGGGACATGCAACACAAGGTTACTGTGACGCCCCCAAATTTTGCTTGGGATCGAACGGATATCTGAAGCGTCGGGACATGCAACACAAGGTTACCTGCCCCCTTTCATGACATATAAGATGCAATATTCCTAACACGCATTTAGCATTATGTAATATTCACAGCGGATATATATATATATTTTTTAGCAATACTATGCACCAAACTTATAATATCCCAAATAGTTAAATCATAATCCAAGCATACTTAACGAAATAAACATCCACGATTTCAGTACGAGTCTCAGAAGACTGTAATCTCAAAAACATGGGAGGCCAGACTCCATATTTACATTACCAAAATACACTATTGAGGAAGTTCGTTGAGTAACTCGTGTAACTAGACTAACGAGGCTAGAGTACTGTCCAGAACTAACTAGGGAAGCTGTAAGCTCGTCGTGTCTGCGGCATCTAGTCAACCTTCTTCAGTCTACCAATGTCCGCTCCCTACTTGATCCTGACACATCGCCTACCATTCGGGGGGAATGGTAGTTGGGACTATCACGGTGAGATTTGATTACAAATCTCAGTAAGTTAATAGGAAACTCCCACACAAGTTAAAGATGCATGCATGGCAGTAAAAGCATGAATACATAATTAAAGTCGTAAATAAGCATAGCATAACTTGACATATAGCATAGCATAACTGACATAAACTGAACTAAAATGTGAACTGAACTTGACTTGACATGACATGAACTTGAACTTAAAATATAACATGGGCTAGGAACATAACATGAACGTGAAATTGTAACATAACATGGACTTGAATCATGGCATGAACGTGAACATACATAACATAAACATGAACTTGAATTTAACATAAACATGAGCATAACATGACATAAACGTAAACTTGAGGCATAATGTAAACATGAACAAAACATAACATGAACATGAGCTTGAACATAACATAAATGTGAACATAACATAACATGATATGAACATGAACTTGAAACTTAACATGAATATGAACATAACATGTACGTGAACATAACATAACATAACATGAACTTGATCTGAAACTTATTCTTATCTCATGGGGTCTCCGTGATTGCTTATTCTTATCTCATGGGGTTACCATGATTGCTTATTCTTAACTTCTTGACATGAACTTGGAATCTTGTTCAATAGACTTAATTAATAATGTGACCATATGGGTGCTACACGAGTCCCCTTGAGCCGTGTGTCCCTGTCGATTACCGCATCACAACACAGATATCTATACTGGTTGTTAATGCATTAATACGTACTTCACAGTTGTTGTGGCCCAACGTATTCTACGTGTCACAATTGCTGTGTCTCACGTAGTGTATGCTCCACAGTTGTTGTGGCCCCATACTTCATGCTCCACAGCTCTACGTAAAATAAAATATGGCTTCATCGGCGTTAATGCCTGGCGCGCTCCAGTGACCAACTAGTTAGGCCTCATTCGCAACCTGTTGACTATACGTCACCAACCCAGAGAATTTCACACCTATTTAGACACTCCAGCGTGAACAAAGGAGTTCTACTAGGATATTACCACATCCTAACACTTAGGGTCGTGATTGATATGAATAACTTAACATGAACGTGATCTGAAACTTGACTTAACATGACATACTTGCAATGGTGAATATTACATGATATGAAATACATGTAACATATGGCATACTTATAACATATAGCAATACGTGACAGAATAGATTGTGTAACAGATAAATATTCGTGACAGAATAAATCATGCATAATAGATAAACATGTAATGATGTGGCATGGCATGGCATATATAATAACATACATATATAAATTGTAGTTCCCTTACCCCTCATACATACACACTAAACTGATAGTAAGTTAGAAGCTAACTTATCTCGATCGTCACGTTCTACGAGAATAAAACGGGAAATACGAGGAACTGTAAGAGGATATTCTAAAAGTTAGAAATTTAATTACTAACAATTAGAAACATGAGAACAAGCTAACTTAGAGTAAAATTACCATTTTACCCTCTACATGTGGGAAAATAACTATTTTACCCCTAACTTAAGAATTTCACATCCTAACTCCAAAAGTTTTCAAAATTTACATTCCTCATGTAAATTTTGTCCTAAACTCAAATATCAACTCAGAAAAATTTAAAACAAATCACAACTATGGAAAACACACTATGGCCAAAACATCCATAGGCCATTTCTCTTGATTTTTGTTGCAATTCCTTCCAACTTCAAAACTCTTGCTTGGACCAAAATTTTGCAACAAGAATCTTCCTATCCTATGTTTAAAACCATACTTAAAACATCCATTTAGAAAAAACTAATAATCAACACCAAACATTTTGTAGAAAGATCCAAACACTTGAATCACAAGTTTTGACCTTAATCAAAACATCTTCAAAAATTCCAAAAAATCAAATCTTACTTCTAACATATTCATAACATCATCCTAAGATCAATCATGCTTTAAATCATCAAACTAAAGTCACCAAAATCACAAAATAACACTTGTAGTTTTTGGTTTTACACTTAGTCCAAAAACAGAAACTTTTTCCTCAACTAGCTTTGATAAATCTCTTGATCAATGGCTTAAGAATGTGAGATCTTTGAAATAAAGCAATGACTAGATGAGACCATCCACTATTGGGTGCAGCCAAGGGTAGTGGATGGTCTGCCATGTGGGGGAGGAAACTTCTTCATGAAGCTTTGCCAAGGTGGCCAAATTCGTGGGACTTGGTGGGCCTCAACCAAGTGGGCTTCAATTTGGGGTTTAAAGGGGGTTTGGTTAGGGTTTGAGATGCTATCAAACCCAAATCCAATTTTTCTTGGCCCAATCAAATTTCCAAGGTTTAAAAGGTTGGATAAAGATGTCATAACAAGGATTTGAGAAGTAAATAGCATGTGAAAGTGATTTAATCAAATGATTAAACACAATGCTAGAAATTGGATCAAAAAAGGTTTGAAGGCCAATTTAGGGTTTGGGGAAACCGTTTAGGGTTTCAGTTTCAACCAAGCTTTTGGGATTTCAATTGGATTCCAACCATTTAGGGTTTCACTAGGGTTGAAATCCTATTTGATCTTGCTCAATTTGGTTGATCAAATGAAAAAAGGTTTTGCTTAGGCGGCATGATCTTACACCTTGATTTCCTTCACAAATCCATCTAATGGTTCCTCTTTGTGCCAATTTTTAAATACTATTCACTATGTGTGGCTAAGATCTTACCAAGTGTCCAAATAAAACTTCTCTAACCTAATTTAGACATTCCACACTATGATTTTGAAAACACTACACTTAGTACGCTTATCGAGGTTACTATTCACTCCACAAAAATGCGTAATAAACTTAGTACTAAAAAATCCTAAATATTCATATTAACCTACAATGAAAATCTTTTACCAAAACTCAACCCCGGAGTGCCCCTAAAAATAAAATCACAGTTTCAAACAGCCATTTTGTCCAAAATTATGAAAATGGGTTATTGTGCCATAAAATCCTAAATAATCAACTGAGTCTAGTGGCGCAAACCATTATGTATTCTGAAACTTCTAAGTACCTCAAACAATTAAAATCACATTTCTGGCACCATAGTGAGTGATAACACTGACTATGTTGACAGACTAAAACCTTTGCGATTAGTCGATTCGTGAAAACTTATGGAGCTTTCACGAGATTCCTAAAGTCTATAGAAATTCCACCATTGAATTTCTAGCAGACTGTTACATCAACTATCGTGTACGGTGGCGTGGAGGAGGAATGTGTCTTCTTACCCATTTCTGCTAGTGAAGCCATGGGAGAAGAGAGAGAGAGCATGTGGCTTGGCCGACAGGAGGAAGTGTTGGCCGGCATGTGGGGAGTGATTAGAGACCAGCAGTGAGGCCTACGGTGGCCGATGGTGGCTGGGCTGGAGGTGCAACCCGCACAGTTAAGGAGAAGAACACAAGCTGGACGTGCATGGGAGAGAGAAGAAAGAAAAGAGAGAGGGAAAAGAGAAAAGTGAGGAGGAAAAGAGAGGGGCCTGGGTATTTAATCTCAGTCCTACTAATTACGCCCAAAGAATAACGCGGTAGTTGTAGCACAACTTTGGGGTGTCGATTCCACAAGGAAACAAATTAAAAGAATAGTAGAAGGAACAAAGAAACTAAAGAAAAATATTAAACTATTAATGGAGAACAAAGATTAATTTTAAATGAAAATTAAAGTGAAGCAAAGTTATTAACGAAAGAAGTAATCAAATTTGACGAACAGTAGAGTGTCAGGAATCCCTTGCACAAATCTAGTATTTTAATTATTCTTAATTCATTTGATAACTCAATTGAGAACTCAATTCTCGAAATTCTTAATCGGAAGGTATAGATTTATAAACCAAAATTAAATCAAATGTAACCCTTTGAAAAATCATTCACCACTTTTTAAATACGTAAATTACTATCCCTGTTGAGAAAATCCAATGACGACAATATACTCAGGGAGCGATATTGCAGCAAAAAACTAAATCAATATAGATAAACAATTGATCCAAACATAATCAAAGAACTAATCCATTCAATAGAAAAAGCATGACTAAATCCATAAATAGAATAAATTCCATGATTATTCGGAGAAGAAAACATCAACAATGAATTTAGAATGATAAAGCAAAAGAGTTTTGGTAATTGAAAATCAAATACATAAATTAAAAATAAATTAGAAATACCATCTAATGTGCAAGTTCCTCCCTAGCCCTATTTGAGAATTTAATTACCCATAAATATAATGGACAACAAAAATTTCTAGAGAAAACTGAAGTGAACGGCGGCCATGGAAGTGATTTTTTTCTCTCTTCAAATCTGGTTCTTGTGCCTCTCCTCCTATCTATTTCTTGCTAATGATATGCTTCTATAGGGTAGGAAAGAAACCCTAATGTCCTCTTAATTTCCGCATAAAAAAATCACCTAAAGTTTAGGACTCATCTTGGCAGCCATGTATGTACTTTAGAATTTCGAATTTGGAAATCCTTATTAGATACAAAGTTATAGCCCTTTAAGATAGCTTTCTAATGCATTAAGAATTGTATCAATCTGATATGTAAGTACAAAGTTATAGTCAAAAAACTAAAGTATGTCCAGAGTGTCTCCTAGCGAATTTCGGACTTGGACTTCTTGTGGTTTCATTTTGTGATTTTTTTTTACTTTTCCTTTTCTTCCAAATCGCTCTCAAACCCCATGAATTTCCTCCTTTGAATTTGACTAGGCTTGACTTGCTGTTTTATAAACTTTGAAATTAAACATAAAAAACTGCTTAGGAGTATCTCAATATAAATAGAAACTCAATTTAAGAATACACATTAATTCCTATGATTTCTATTCACATTTTAGCATTTTAATCCAATAATAGGGTATTTAGAGTGCACTTTCACACAATCATCACACCCCCCAATTTACTCATTGCTAGTCTCTAGCAATTTTCATGTCAAAACAACGAAAGAGACCAAAGAAAATCACACACAAAAGCCACCAAGTCACACTTTCCAGATTCACATATCAAAACAACCTAAGGAATCCAATAACCCATCAAGATCAATCCACCTATAGCAATTCACAGAGTGTGTGTGTGTTCTCCAAGCCATAATCATCTTACCACTAACCTTGACACATGCAACATCAAGAACGTCTCAAGCAAAAGGTTCAATTCCATAACTCACGGGTATAATAGTGTTTCGTGTAAGGGCTCTCTCTATGGAGTTGACAATGGGTGTACACACACTCTCATGGAAAATTAGGCAATTATGTACAAGCAACAAGCAAACATTGATCTTATGATAGGAACACTAACAAATGAGACTTCCGCCAGTCTTTCCAACAGCTTACTTAGGATCAGAACGGTCAACATAAAAGGTTGTAACGTGGCTTGGGTTCGGGGTTATATGAAAAAAATGATGAAAAGGGATTCAAAAACTTTCAAGTACATACAAAGGGAATTTTATTAAATATCTCAATAGACCACACTTCTCACTTGATGTACTCTCCAACTTTTCAGATCATCAAATAATAATATTTTTCCTTCTTCTTCCTCTTCTCTTTTTTTTTTCAACAATTTGATGGACAAACACATGCCACTTTGGTATTCTTTCCATTTCTACCAAACCTTGATTTTTTTTTTATTTTTTTTTTATTTTTTTTACCTTTGAAGCTCACTCAATTGAAAACTTTGCAACTTGTACTCTTATCTTTTTTTTTTTTAATTTATTTAATTGACAATGATAAAACAAAAGAAACAAAATGCAAATTCCACACCTAGTATACACTTGGAAGTAAAAAGGGTAAGAAAATCAGTGTATAGGTTATACTCCAATGTGAAGAGGCATGGATGATATGGGCATATGAAAAGAAAAAACTACATGTGTTTATTGGCTCAAAGTTGGCTACTAGGGGTCTATGATGGAAAGGGATAGCTTGAAAGGCTCAAACGTTAATCCTAAGTTGACCTTCGTCATATCCTAAGTATATCCAGTATCATACCACAAACCATGTAATGATATTCTCAAAAGAAGTGCCCAATTCAACAGATCAATGAACGCTTATCACAATTTACTGTATTTGTAGACTCTCAATCCTCTCCAAAACTCACATGAATACTTAAGCAAAAAAATTCTCTAGCTACATGTGTCAAACCACCATCTTATCACAAAACTTGGATGAGTGCATTAAGGGTTCTGTGAATGCTTCAACAAAAATGATTATGGTGGGTTTGATGAATTCACGAAGATGGCTATGAATGAGAATGAGTACACATGTGAAAATGATGCATGTGTGATGCAAATTAAAAAAAAATATGACACATGAAAATATGTCACAGAGTTCTAACAAGCATTTTTTTAAATTTGCACCACCACCCCCCAACTTAAATGAAACATTGTCCTCAATGTTTAAGAATCAAAATTGAATGGGGAGTAACTGAAAATGGTAGAATACACCTGATGAGTGATGTGGGTAGCTCGCTACGCACCAAAGATGGTAACCTGAACTGATAGAATAAAACTAACCTACAAACAAAAACAAAGAAAACAACAGCTAACAAAAAGGAAAAGAAAGAAAATAAGGGAAAATAAAAATAAAACAAAGCAAAACAAAATAAATAAAGAGAAACATACCTAGGTGGTGTGGTCAAGGTTGATAGACTAGATCCACAAATGAAATGTCTTCCACTTCCAGAACTTGCCTATCAATTAATACTTTAAGGCGTTGACCATTTACTTTAAAGATTCAATCATCCTTAGGATCTTCTATTTTTACTGCCCCATTTACAAAAACATTCTTTACTACAAAAGGGCCAGTGTAATATCTGCTCCTTCTCTCTTCTTCTTTAAGTATGAGCCTCGATCTACGTGCCAAACTTCAATCTACATGCTGAGCCTCGACCTACGTGCTGAGCTTCAGTCTGCGTGTCGAGCTTCGATCTATGCGCTGAGCCTTATCCTAAGCGTTGTATCTTGATGGTGTATTCTGAAAGTTATCCAGCAGATTTCAAAATAAGATAGATATTTTAATGCTTACGGATATTTTAAATATTATGAAAATATCTATATAATACATTTTTCAGTATTATTAGATAAGCTTGTTTTTAATGTAGCACAATTATAATATTTTAATGAGCTCTAAAAATATTATAATTGTGGATAATTACTTATATTAAATATTTTAATTGTTTTAAAGTATTAAGAGGTTTAACTTTACGTTGAAAGCTCTTATTTAATTTAATTGGTTTTATCATCTTTGAGTAATTAACGATACTTTATCATTTTAAATAATGATGAAGAAATATTATTTTATAAACTTTAGTTCATAAAATAATATTATATCTTAATTCCTCTCAGTGTTTTATCTAAGTGTTTTATTTAAAATAAAACACTTAAGCGTTTTCAAATCAGTGTTTGAACTCATCGTAAGATCGTTTTGAGGATCTGGAAGCATAGGACTGGGATTAAATACCCAGGCCCCTCTCTTTTCCTCCTCACTTTTTCTCTTTTTCCTTTTCTTCTTTCTCTCTCTTCCCATGCACGTCCAGCCCGTGCCTTTGTTTCCTTCACTGTACGTGAGCTTCAAGCCTCCCAGCCAGCGCCACCTCCAGCCGCCGTGCCCCACCTCCCACACCGGCATGATCCTCCCCCACCAGCGAGCACTACTGCACCAGTGGTGAGCTTTATCAGCAGCCACTTCTCCCTCTTTCTCCTCCCAAGCAAATGGGTTTTACACCCATTTTCTCCTCCTTGAGCCACCATACATGGCCAAAATAGCCACCAAGCACCACCAATGGATTCAACCCGTCATGGGCTTCGTCCCCATGTCCTCCTTTCTCCCTAACTCTCTCTCTTTCTCCGATGGGTCTCCATAGCCTTAGTTTCGGTTGCACCACCGTACACGGCTACCCACGATGTTTCACCACCACCACCTTGTTCCTCTCATCACCACGACCTCTCCCAAGAAATTTCTTGTCCAAAGGAGCTATGCATAGCTCTCACTCTCCCTCACTCTCCAAGGCCATATTTCACTTCTAATGGCCGATCCGTCACTATAAGCCACCGTATGGCCACCACCTTGCCACCACAGCTCCACCACATCTTCCTCTGCCTTTCCCTAACTTTTCATGAAGTTCTATGGCCTTCATCCACCTCAAGCAAACTCCCACCATTTCGGATTCACTGTTCACGGCGTGATGTCGCCGTGCTCCGCCACCTTTGACCACCATGAGGCCATCATGAGCCTTTCCAAGGCCACGCCTAGCTATTATCAAGCCCCAACCGCCACTCTACATGGTGGATAGCCACCGTACGCGGTGTTACCGCCACGTACGCTCCTCCGACGCATGATCGTGACGAGCAGCGAGTGACACACGGGTTATCCCATCGATGTTATAACCCTCTATCTCTAGTTATTTATATTTAAAGTAGTTAATTGGTTAGACTGTAGACTGTGTAGTTAGTATTTGTGGAGTTCGCTGCATAGTTGTGAAGTAAAGTGTAGTTGTGGAGTGTTGGGCTTGATTGTGTAGTATTGTGGACTATGCTATGAAGTGGGCGTGAGATGGACACCGTAGTTGTGATACGGCATGAAGTGTGAAGAGAGTACGCATGGAACGTACTCGGTGTAGTGTAGTGACACGTCGTGTGACGTACACTATAGTGACGTGTGGTGTAGAATGTAAGGGGTGCATGTGGAGAGTACTCTGTGTTGTATGATGCACCGTGTGGTGTGCATCGTGTTAATAAGCATTGTAGCGAAAGGAGTACGCGTGGTGTGTACTCCATGTCGCGTAACGATGCACCATGAGACGTGTATCGTAGTGATGTTTGTCGTAGTGTGGATGGAAGAGAGTTCACGTGAGTGTACTCTGTACTAGGTCGTGATACACCAGATGGCGTGTCACGAAGGGTTGGATGGCATAGTGGAGAAGCGTGGAGTGTATGGTGTAGCTTCGGGAAACTGTGTAACAGTGTTCCGAAGCAGTGGTGATGTGGCCATAGTCCAAGGTAATGGGTGTTGCCTTGAGGCTGACTTATGGCTAAAAGTAAGTGTGAAGCGGTGAAAAGGTATCAGAGAGTGTAGTGAAAGCACAATGGACCTCGCGCTGTTATTCAAGAATCTGTCTTGAGCTGCATAATGTGACAGAGGTGCATTTCTGGATGCAGTCCTCTTGTTAAGTGGCAGGAACTGTGTAACAGTGTCCCGAAGTAATGGTGATATGACCTGTAGTATGAGGTGACGGGTGTCACCTTGTGGTTGACTATGGCTAAGAGTATAAGGAAGTGGTGGAAAAGTATCAGAGCGTGCAGCGGAAGCATGATGGGTATCATGATGTGACTTGGGATTAGTCTCGAACTACGTGACGTGACAGAGGTGCATTTGTGGATGCAATCCTCTCCTATCAAGTGTTGGGATGAACTTATACAGGGCTGGGAAGTAGGAAGAGTCCTATCTACCGGGTCTGAGCAAGTTGGTATTGGAGTATGGAGCTTGTTTATACAAGCGGGCATTCATTGGAACTATAAGTTACTCTTAGGTGAAAAAAGGGGATAAGATACAGGTGTCTCTGGAGAGACACGTGTGTCGGATAGGTTTACCATATGTAATGAGTAATCTGTCCTCAGCAGAGTTACATGGTGTTTTAGCCCCAGAGTTGGCTTGAATTCATGTAACCTGACTGGTTGGGAATGAGGATTTACTATGGGCTAGGATACGTGAAGGTAGTAATGGGTAAGTTGTCTAAGGTTGGGATGCATGACTCTATCGGTTGGAATTATGCATCGGGTTGTGAAAATAAAAGAACGAGAAGAAGGTCTTAGTGTCTTAACCCTAAGGTGAATCACGAAGGTTCACTTTAAGGAATAAGACCCTGAAGGTTTTAGCATAGTAAATGGCACGTAAGAGCCTAGGGATGGATGAAGAGTGTTCCAAGCGAGGCATAGTTCTATTTTCTAGAATAGTTCCTTATTTATTAGATAGATGATGACGTAAGGTTATGTGTATGCATGTAGGTTGCCATCTGACACGCACATGAATGGACTGCATGGATTGAGTATGACATGAAGTCCAGGTAAGTATTACATTCATACTCTTCTAGAGTTTTCTCTATACAAATGAAGAAGAAGACAAAAGCTTTTCTCTAAAAGGAAAACGAAACGTAAGTTTTCAAGTATAAGTACGTAGCAGCCTTCCTTAACAACCCCTTTTTACTCACCTAAAGTATGTACGTGTATGCATGTGAATGGATACTATAAGTAGTATGTATTGTACGTATGTTCATGAAAAGAATGAAATGAAGCTTTAAGGATTGAAATTGAAATGAAAAGAAAGAAAAGAAAAGAAAGAAAACAGATTTTTAAAATAACTCTCTCTCCTAAAATGACTCTTTCTAACAAGTTTTCTTAAAATAAAAGAAAGAAAACTATTTTCTCTCTCTTAAAAGAAGAGAAAACTTCTTTAAAATGACTTTTATGAAATAAAGGAGAGAAAACCCTTTTTATTAATTAAAACTTTTAATAATTGTAAGGACTGAAGAACCATAAGAACTGTAAAAATGTAAGAACTGTAAGGACTGAAATGAAAGAACGGACTGTAAAGGAAAGGAAAGAACTGTAAAGGAATGAACAGACTAAATGCATGATGTATGAAAATACGTAAGGGCCACATGGACTGGAATGGAAATGGTACCAAAGGAATGGACTGAACGAGGCAGATTGCAATGCCGGGTAAGTAGTACTGGTAGTGCACCCAGTGTTGCACCCTGACGGAATGGATTCCCAACCCGTAGCCATGGGTAGAATCAGGTTCAAAAGACCGCTAACCCCAGCATACGGGGCGTAACAGTGTGCAATGGCCAATGAAAGTGAAAAGAAAGAACGGATGCATGTTATGAAAGGATGCATGTATGTATGTATGAATGGACTGAATGCATGAATGTATGTAAGTAAGAAAAGATGAACGAATGAACGTATGTATGTATGCATGAATGTACGTAAAAAGATAAATGCATGAAAAGACTCTTTAAGAAATGAAGACAGCGATGTGTGGGGAACTGTTTTAAAGAAGAAAGCATGTTTTAAAGAAAAACCCCACCTAGCAACGTTTTCAAACGAAAAGAAAGACAAATGCATGCTAAGTACGATATGTATGTACAGAATGATAACTGCATGACTAAAAAGCTATGTTATCATATTTTGACTATATGAAGTAATGCTTACGAGTCATCGACTCATTTTAGTTTTTATGTGTGCCCTCCCAGGCACAAGATGAGCATGACAGGTCAGGACGGGCACAACCGAAGGGGAAGAGCACGAAGGCCTAGGCAAGATATTTTATATTGAAAACTTTAATTATGAAATGTAATGTTTTTCGCTAAAATCTTTAATTAAGAAAAATGAATTTTATTTATGACATGGAGTCTTTTGTATCCTGGCATGAATGGAAAAGAAATTGAAAAGGAATCGTAATTCTCGTCGATTTTTATCAAAATCGATATGAAAAGGACCCACTATGAGGATGGCTGTTACAGCCAGTCCACCTAGACCGAAGTTTTTTTGGGTGTTTATGGAGTCTAAAATCATATAAGAACACTCGGTCATTAGGTTCAAACCTCTTCCTAAGAATATTTTTATCATGAAACGCTTTCATTTTAACCTTATGGACTTTAGACTAAGGGCAAAGGTTTCAATTTAACTCTTGGTGCTTTCATACTTACAGGAATATGTTTTCCACCTTTCTTAGGCAACTCCTCAAATTTCTGTTGCCAAGCCTGTGCCATAATCTTGAGTTTCATAAAAAATAACACAAATATCAATAACATTAGATGAATCACTAATAGTATCAAACTCAGAATTCACAAGGGAATATTCAAGGGGATCAAAATCATGAGTTGTGTGAACTCCCTTGTCTATGTGTGCATCAATCATGTACATTTGGTGGCATTCGTCATCTGTTGGCTGTTTCTCAATATGGAAGATGTTGACCTCCATGTTCATGTTTCCAAAAGATAGCTTCATCAGCCCATTCCTACAATTTATAAGTGCATTAGCCGTAGCAAGGAAAGGTCTACCTAATATGAGAGGAACCTTAGAGTTATACTCAACAACTGATTGAGTGTCCAAAATTAAGAAATCAGCAGGATAATAAAACTTGTCAATTTGGATCAAAACATCCTCAACTATCCCTCTCGGTTTCTTAACTGATGAGGCCTCTTGCTTCAGCTTGATGCAGAAGGGTACTCAGGCCTTCTGCACATAGAAGGAAAAGGTAAGGGGAAAGAGGATCCCCTTGCCTTAATCCTCTTGTTGGCCATATAATGTCTCCTGGGATCCCATTCACCACTACTGAGTAGGTAACAGATTTCACACACGCCACGATTAGCCCTCTCCATTTATCACTGAAACCTAGTTTGGTAAGCATAGTTTGCAGAAATTTCCATTCCACTCTATCATATGCCTTAGACATATCTAGCTTAATGGCCATACTGCCTTCTCTTCCCTTTTGCCTAGTTTGCATAGAGTGAAGGAGCTCATATGCCACCATGATGTTGTCTGTGATTAACCTACCAGGTAAGAAAGCACTTTGGTTCCAGGATATGACCTCTTGCAACACTGATTTCAGCCTGTTTGCCAAGACCTTCGAGATTAATTTATACCACACATTGCAGAGACTGATTGGCTTGTAATCATTGACTGATTTGGGGGAGTTTACCTTAGGGATTAGGGCTATAAGAGTGTGGTTCAATCCTGCAGGCATCTCACCAATTCTGAGAAAATCTAGGACTGCTTTGACCACATCAGAACCAACTATATCCCAATGATCCTGGTAGAAGCCAGCACTGAAACCATCTGGCCCAGGTGACTTAAAGGGTGACATTTGTTTGAGAGCAATCATTACCTCTTCAGGAGAAAAATCCTTATCCAGTAGTTCACTCTTGCCCCTTGAGATTCTGTGTTCTACACCACTTAGGCAGTGTTGGATAGCCCTTTTAGTAGGGTTAGAGGATTGATAGACCTTGTTGAAATGAAGCCTGAACCCCGATGCCACCTCCTCCTTTGAACTTAACACTCCCCCTTCTCCATTTACAATCTATTTTATAGTGTTCTTTTTTCTCCTTTGATTGACACAGGCATGATAGAATTTGGTATTCCTATCTCCATGTGTGAACCAATGGACTTTGGCCCTTTGTTTCCATCTTGCATCTTCCTGGTCAAGTAAGAAGCCAACCTCATTTTGCAATCTTTTGAGGTCACGCATGTTATCTGCTCTCTCTTCCTCTTGCAACTGTTTGATTTCTTCTGTTTTCTGCTTGATGGCTACTAATCTGTTTCTTCTCAGGTCCCTGCTCCAGTGCATAAGCCTTTTGCTACATCTCTCTAACTTGCTTTGTAACCTACTGTTTTGCCTTAGATGGTGGTTTTCTCTTTGCCATACTTCTGCAACTATATCTTTACAGCCTTCCTCCTTGGTCCAGTTCATCTCATACTTGAAATGGTAATAGAAATGTGTCCTTTCCCCCCTTCCTCTCAAGCAGTCCAGTAGAATAGGCCTATGATCTGAGCATAATGCCATCATGGTGCTGACTTTAGCATCTGGAAAAGACTCCAACCATCTTATATTGGCCAGGCCTCTATCCAGTCTCTCCTTAGTGAATGTTTCATTCTCGTGTCTGTTACACCAAGTGTATTTGTTCCCCTCCCATCCCAGATCAAAAAGTCTGCAATTTTCTACCACCTCTCTAAATAACCCCATCTGGTTCTCTGATCTAACCCTTCCTCCTATCTTTTCATCATGTGACAGAATCTCATTGAAGTCACCTATTATTCCCCACCCCATATCACTAGGATTAAATGACTGCAAAAGCTGCCATGCTTCCCTCCTCTTGTTTGTTTCGGGATGACCATAAAAACAAGAACCCAGTTTAAATTGTTCTCATCATTCTTTATTAACACATTAATGTGTCTTTGAGAATAGTTAATTAGTTCTAGCTGAACTTCTTGCTTCCACATGAGCATCAACCCACCACTTCTACCCACTGCATCTACAGCCACACAACACTCAAATCTGGCCTTCCTTGCTACCTTGGTAGCACTTGCTTGGGACAACTTGGTTTCCATCAGGAAAACCAAGTCGGGATCTTTCTCCTTTGTTTGGAAACAAAGGCTCTGAACTGTCCGGTGGTTCCCAAGCCCTCGGTAGTTCCAGCTAAGAATTTTCATGGCCCTCGGTGGGGCTAGTCACCAGCCACCACCGTTTCAGTTGTGACGTTTCCATCACTTTTGTAACAAGAGATCTTACCTCTTCTCTTTCGTGCTGGTGCACCATAGACCTCTTCATTAAACTCAGCTGTTCTCTTGGTCCCTGGTCGCAGACCTCCCTCCATAGGAGTTGATCCTTGTCCTCTAGCATGGCGTTTCCACCTACGACTCCCTTGGTTAGAAGTCACTACTTCTTCTGTTTGATCCGTTATTATTAACTGACTCTTGAACATAGCCATTTCCCGCGTCGGCCTCTCCCCATCATCTTGTTTCCTCTCTTGAGTCTGTTTACTGGGCCCGTTCGTAGCTTTAGGCTTTTCCAAAGCCACATTTGGCAAACCTTTTACCGTTAGGCCCATCAGTGTTTCATTTGTTTCCCGCCCTGTATGAACCTCATCCCCATGCAGGTTTCCTCCACAGTGTAGACTCATGCCTACTCTCTGTGTCGCCCCATACTGTGTCCCATCAGTCTCATCCACTGTAGCAGTCTTCCCACCTTCTCCCGCCAAATTCTTTTGCCTCATGTCCACTGTTGTCGTTCCTCCTCCGAAGCCATGGTTCTCACTACCACCCGACCTTACTCTGTTTTGGTTCAGGGCTAGATCTTTAACTTGTCTCCTACTCGCAGTGCTTCCCATAGAACCTTCTACTTCGCTACCTCCAGCTTCCTTTACAGGATCCTGTTGTCCATCCTTTCGGCCATTTGAGTTACCATTTGAGGGAATGAAAACTGGCCGCCGTTTATAACTGTCCTCTGCCCTTAGCCATGAACCAAACTGAGAAATGGAAGCCTGGTTGCCTCCCGTTTCATTCGGGCAACCGTTTTCACCATGTAAAATCCACCCACAGCTGAAGCATATCTTTGGAAGCTTCTCGTATTTAAAGCTCAGCCATACCTTTTTCCGTTCACCATTATAGTTCTTCCTCTAGCTATGGCCTTCTGTAATTTAATTTCGACCTTCACCCTCAAGCATTTGCCCCATCCTATCCCGTCCTCATCAACATCAACATCCAACACATCTCCTACCGATGCTCCGATACGATGACCCCATTCTTCCGTCATAAAGCCTAATGGGAGAGTGTGAACTTGTAGCCAGAATGTTTCTTTATCAACATGCATTTTCCCGGGTTGTAAGTCTCCATCATAAGGCAAAATCATAAATAACACGCTTGCAAATAGCCATGGTTTACCATCTAGGATCCTCTGTCTATCAGCATGGTTGGCGAATGTAATAACAAAGACGTTTTTTTCCACCTCTTGGAACACAGCTCGTTTGCTAATTCTCCATATCTTCCCCATTGCATTAGCTATGACTTCCTTGCCAATCACTCGATCTGAGCAGATCTTTCCGATAAGACTTCTCTCTCCCTTACGCTGTATTTCTTCTTCACACCCTTGAGGGACCTCAATGACCTCTTCTTCTTCCTCTGTAAGCCTCAGATTACTCCACCGATCTTCGATTTCTTCCATCTAGCTTCACTTGGGACTCTCCTAACTGAGGACTGGAACTCTCCTTAGAGAGAGACTCGCAATATTATTATTAGTTTATTAGGTATTAGACTAGTAACTTTTATTAGCCATAAAATCAATTACTATAGTGCAAACTTTTTTTTTTTAATCTGGTTTTTAAATTTTGTTTTCTTTTTACTTATAATTTTATGGGCTGAAAATGGCTTAGAAGCTTTTTTAGGCCTAAAAGAAAAGCTTGTGGGCCATTTTAGGCCCATTTCAGCGATTTCTGGGCCCAGGGCCCAAGGCGTGCGGGTGGGAGGACGGATTCCCCCTAATCCGCACCCCGTTATGCGGGACGGGGTACCCCGCCCCTGCACACCGAGGGCGGGGGACGGGGAAAGAATTCCCCATTCGCCCCATGCGGGGGCGAGGGGCAGGGAGGGGTCTACCCCGCATCGTATGGTGCGGGTAGCACCCCTGCTTATTCCCTTGTGGTGATGGAATTGTCTTCACAAAAGTTGACCATTTGGGATAAATACCATCCGCAAGATAATACCCAATAGTGTATTCGTTGCCATTGATTATGTAATTGAATAGAGGAGTACGCCCTTGGGCAAGTTCCGTGAAAATAGAAGATCTCTCTAGCACATTAATATCGTTATGTAAACCGAGCATACCAAAAAATGCATGCCATATCCAGAGATAGTATGAAGCAACTGCTTCTAAAATAATAGTTGGTTTATGGATGTGGCTGGATTACATATCTTTCTAGGCAAGTGGACAATTTTTTCACTTCTAATGCATGCAGTCAATGTTCCCCAGCATTCTTGGGAATCCTCGTTGTTTACCAACTGCAAGCAATCAAGCAATATCATTGCATTTGGAGACCGCAAATATTCATTTGAAAAAACACTTACTATTGTCTTCATGAATTTTTTGAGGCTATCAATTGCGGTGCTTTCACCAATACGTATGTATTCATCCATAAAATCTCCAATAACCTCATATGCCAGCATTCTAAGTACTGTAGTTATTTTTTGTATAGAAAATAAACAGAGTCTTTCGGGATTATCTCTTCTCTGGACGAAGTACGGCTCGTAAGCCTATACCTCATTTAGAATGCGAAGAAATAGGGAATGGCTTATCCGAAATCTCTTTTGAAATAGGTTCGAGGGATATACTAGATTTTCTGCAAAATAATCCCAAAATAGGCGCTTGTACCCTTGAATATGATCACACCAAATAAACTTATGGCGTTGGCGATTGCCACGATGCCTCGACGACTGTCCATCGGCCTCGTAATTAAGAACAACATCTAACTCATTTTCAGAGGATAAGTATGTGAGCAATTTGTAAAAGAAGATACGAGCCATTTGATGAAGGGAGTGAGAGATCAGGGGGGAATGTTGAATTTCGGTTCTTTAGATCAAATAAGACTTGAGTTTGCAGGAATGTGAATGCAAACAAAATGTGTACTTATAGAGGAAAAAGTTACTGCTACATTTAGGAAAAAAAATATTACCGTTGGAGAAAAGACATTGGAGGTAGGAATTCAAAATGTTACCATTGGAGAAGTTTGAAAAATGTTACTGTTAGAGAAATGACAAAAAATGCTATTGTTGGAGAAATGATAAAATTTTTTATCATCAATATGCAAATAGGTATTACTGTTAGAGAAACTGATAAAGAGTACATACTAAAAAATACCATCATGTTGAAAAATGCACACATTAAAAAAATTATTATTTTTATAATACGGATATTGGTTTGAAAAATAATACTATATCCAGTAGTCAAAATCGTAAAAGTATTTAGTAGAATGTAATATTTGAAAAGAAGATAATAAGACAAAAGAGTTAGTATTTAAGATTGTAAATGGAAGTGATAGAAAAAAGTAATAAAGAAATAATAGAGAAAAAGGATGGGAAATGATACATAGGGGATTTTTAAAAGATGAGCAAAATTTAGAAAAGATTTTTAAGGAATGCAATTTTCAGTTAAATTATAGGGAGTTTTATGGGAAATGATATGGGAATGCTCTTTTTTTTTTATCAAGATATGGGAATGCTCTAAGCCTTATGCAATGTTATGGCTGTTAGACTTCCTCCATAAATTAGCATAATGTAATCTTTCCAAAGATGTATTTTTAAACCTTATGCAAGGCCACAATGGTTGGATTTCCTCCATGAATTGGTGACACGAACCAGTCCTTTTGCTTTCATTCTTGATTGTATTGCAGCACTCAGCTCATACTGCTGCTACAAGTCATGAAGTTAGAACAGAAGCTACATGTCGTCTACATCCAACTACCTTTCATGAACATCATGAAGATCTAGAAGATACCTCTGTTCCTACATGTCTTTTGTCTACTCTGGATGATGTGCATGGAGGCGCACTAGATTGATCCTTCCTTTCTCTTCCATTTTCTATTTTTTGTCTTATTTGTTGAGCTGTACAAATACTATTTCTTCTGCTATTTTATTGTTAGTAGTGGGATAGGTGATACGTTTTGTTGCTGTCAGTAGGTAGCTGGTCATGTAGCTGTATATATGGTTGTCTTTGTACGGAACAATTTATTCATTCATTTTGAATTGAAGAGGATTTTTCTCTTCTTTTCCCTCTTATTTTCTTACAAAGTTTTATTATATATAATCATTTGTGTGTACTCTTTACACATTTTATTTATGTGATTGATCAAAATATTTATTTTATATTAAAAAAAATGACATTACCAATTATATTAATGAAGTACACAAAAAGTATATAAAAGTAACTACACATAAAATTTTTGTTAAGAGGCTAATGGCCCACCCCATGTATGTAACTGACACCACCAATCCAATTTATTTTCATATAGGATTGAAAAAACAACTTAGGAGAATCGCAAAGTTATCAGCCAACTCATCTATGACAATGAAAACCAAGCTTCCAGAATTGTGGGATGTTTTAAACCGAAAAGAAAAAAAAAAAAAAAAAATGAATCTGTTAGATATGATATTGAGAGATGAAGAGGTTTGGTACATTTCAAATAATCCATATCTTAGTACGCAATTATAAATGAAACTTTTGCTTCTAATTTCTTGCAGGATTCAACTAGACATGCAACAATTTGAAGTAACTTTGCTCAGAAGTTCCGACTACAACCATGATAAGGTGGACCTCAAATTTCAGGATATATAGTGGTAAGAACCAAGAAGAAATTGAGGCTCCTATGAAAAGCGTAAAAGAGTCAGATAAATTTGAATATATCAAATGACTTTCTTGATACAAAGCTAGTTTTTCCAATGATACAATGATTAAATATATACATTATAACTGCTTCAGAAATGATACAGGAAAACTGGTTGGTGTTGGACTAATTCAAAGATGAAAGAACTATCATATTTCATTATATAAGTCAACTTTGATTAGTCTCGAGGTCGCTTAGCCATGTGACTAGTACTATATAATTTTCAAAGTATGAAGATTTGCAAACTATTTAGATAATGTTGATGATCATTTAAGTATCTATATGATAGCCCAAATTAGTTTTTTAGACATATTGATATTTGATTGCTTATGCTAGCATAGAAGTAGGTACCTACAATTCTTGTAACTCTTTGATTATGGCCTTTTGTTATATTTTAACTCAGCCATGTTCTTTAATTTGATTATGACTGTCAAATATCATAGATGTGTGTATTTAATAAAGAACTAGAGAATTATACAAGATGATATGCTTAAATTTTATGTACTTTCTTAAATTACTTGATTTTCACGTTGCATCATACTCTAATAAATTGAATTAATTGGCTAAATATATTACCATCATGCTTTTAAGACAAAATTACAATAAAGAAGATTGAGAGCACAGTACAAATTGAAATTGTGAATCAGGATGCCAATTCAACTTCGATGGGCAGATAACATAATATACAAATCTATTTCATATTGACTTGACTAGTTTGAATTCACATATAAATTATACGCGCCAGCTAATCCCACCCACTGCCATTACATCGGTAGGAGAATAGGAGTCCTAAAAAAGGTTAAGACAGAATAAGATCGATGCTCTGTTCTGTAGTATTTAAACACGATGATCAGGGAATTAATTGGCCAAAAAAGTTTGCTTATCTCAAAAATCTTAGCTAAAGCACCTGAGAGGTTAAGGCCTTAACAGCATGCGCAATGAAGCAGGCTCCTATACATTTACTCATCCCTGATTCAGTTATCACTGTTTCAAGAAAAAACCAAAAATACAGGTTCATTAGAGAGTCTAAATAGACATAAGTACGCCGTTCAACTACAGCATCCATCCTATATATAGTCACAACTCACAACTGGTCCCAAAAATGAAAGTTTGAAAGAAAGTAGAACAAATTTATCTAATGCACATATGTACTGGGATCATACAGATCGAAGGGAGGCAGAATATCCATTTAACTTAAAAGATCCATGTACATATCTGGAATCTGTATCTACCAACTACCAACTACCAATGAGTCGACTAGGAAATGATAAAACCTACCAATGAGTGAATGGCAAAAGAATTTGCAGAAGTTGATAAGAGGGGAAATACAACTAACTATCACGTTGTGTACTTTTATAGCTCTTTGTGGTGCGGAACTTGGGTTTTACACATTTTTCTCACCAACTCCATCAGAACTTTTATGGTTGAAAAAAGAAACCCCTGCCATGTTGATACATGTTTAATCACCTTGAAAACATCTCAAGTACGATCTTTGAAGAAAAACATCATTTGTGCTTCTTCTACCCAAAAGCCCTAACATCTTCAGCTACATTTTCAAATGTGATGCCTTTCAGAAAGATGCACTTCCAGCTCTTAAAATTAGAGACACCATTTAAGTTATTTTCAAATAGCTATTTCAATTCGTGGGGAGATAATGTGAAGGCTTTGAAGGGTTAATGGCCATGTTCACAGCCATTGAATCAAGCCATTTCCCAGAGAAGATCTAGCCTAAATCAATTGCTAGGGGCTATAGAGAACTAAAAGATATGTTCAATCAATTATGATTCAAAAATCAGTTAAATGTAAAAAATAAGTTATGATTCCTAAGGTGGCAGAGCATATCGTAGTTTAGTCAATGGTAGCAGTCTTTTTGTACCCAATGTTAGAATGTTAGAAAATTGAATAAAGAGAAGAGCCTTAGGTTGCAGAATATGCTCAGGGAATGAAAAGTTGACTTCATTTACCTTCAAGAAACTAAATTAGAGCATGTCACCAGCATCATCCACAGGTTGTTGGGATGCCACCAAGTAGATTGGTGTTGTTTTGAATGGTGAATAAGGAGAAAAAATGGTGGCGTACATACTGATTACTGAATTGGCCAATTTATACTCTTGAATGAAAACTAAAAGATTTGAAAGTTTGAACTGAGAAGATATTTGGCCATGCGAGGAAAATGTAAAAAAAATAAAACCTTCTGGGTGAGCTGTGTACTTTTAATGCTATTGAAGAGGAAAGAGTGTATAGGATGATCAAGAGAAACAAAGGATGGTTCTGATTAGTATTGAGCTGGAAGGGGAAATCCCTTTTGAGGAGGTTTCTTGGAGACAAAAATCAAGGTTGGGGTTAACAAAGGTGGTAGGTGCACCGAATTTTTTTACCAGGAGGCTAATTTACATAGGAGAAACAACACTATAGACTCGTTATATGCGGGTTGATATTTCAAACTATCAAGAGTTTGATGACCATGTCATACAACTTTACAAGAGATGCACAGTGAACAGGGGGTAGTAAAAGATTTGAATGGAGACAAGGCACTGGGGCTAGATGGATAGACCATTCCTTCTTCGGAGAGAGTTGGGTAGATTTGTAAAAAACCTCAATGCCAAACTCATGGCAGAAGGGAGTGAGGTGTTCTTTGCAAGTTGGATGTAGAATAGGTATACAAGTATGTGGATTGAAAGCTCATACTATTTAAGTTCATTGCAGTAGGGCTACTTCTAGCACCTGGACAGCTAAGTACGTATATTTGACCGTCAAGAATGAAAAGCCCTTGGAATCATGTTTTACCTGTAGTGGCAGTGAAAATCCTTCAATTCTTTAAAGTTCTTGGTGTTAAAAACTCAAGGAGTTGGGGGATGGGCAGCCCTGCAGGGAACTTTTCTGGGCATATGGCAGTGAGGAGAGTAGGGGGAAAACTTGATTTTTTTTTCTTCGCTCTATGGCTGGCAACAGAAGGCAGAATTGAGGCCGAGTAAGTGGGAATTGTGGCTGGGGTAAAAATAATAGGGTTTAAGGATATGTATAAAAATAGTGCGGGTTTAAGGTCCTTTTTATAAGAAAAAGTAAGTGTTTTGTTGGGCTACATCAAGGCTTACGAAAATAACATTTCAACACCTTAAAAGAAATGGTTTCCTTAAAAATATTTCGATTAAGCTCCTAGAATTTGACAAGAAGTTTTAGAAGAAAAGGAGTCCTAAAATCTAGGATTTATCCTTGGCAGAAAAATGGCATTCCTACTCCTAGTAGGAATTGACTTTCCTTGTGATAAATTCCTAAAAAAGCTTCTGACTCTTCTAGGAAAAAGCTAGCAGCATAATTTTAGGACTCCTTACATGGTCTCTGATGTCCCTTGTCATCAAAATAACATTTGGGGTGCTCTTTTGTTATTTACCCTTAGATTTTAAGTAAAACTCTTTTTGCAGGAATGGAATTTGTTGATGCATTCAGGCTTTGAGAACATTTGAATTTAAAATGATTATTAAGATATTATTTCAAATTTGCTTGGTACCTTAAGTACTTGCTTTCTCCAACCAGAGCCAACAGGCTACCGCAGAAATTGGTGATGAAGTTACGAAAGCACCAACATTAAAATCCAAACATTTCTCCAGAAAATAGGGCTTCATGACTTTTGATATAATGATTCAATCATATTCCATGTATGCAAGTGTTTGCTAGACTGATACGCTTTAAATATTTCAGAATACATACAAGGGATTACTTGGCACTTCCTAATTCACATATGAATATATTTTTTAGCACCCTCAAATAAAGGCGAAGGATATGTACTGTGTCAGAACGTTCAAAACATATTTAATCAAGAACGAAAATTCGGACCAAAAATCTGGGATTGATCCACAGTTCTGTTTTGCTTGAGTGCAGATATAAACTAAAACTTTTACTGTATATTACAACAGAGTTGAAAGGGAGCTGATGACACTTATACTGAAATGATTGATGGACTAAAATTCTTTGAGGTCATAATTCTGAACCAAGAGTATAACTCAGGTATTATTCTCAGCCAAACTAATCATTTGTTAGTGATGACTTTTTTTTTTTATCAGAAACAAAATTCTATTGATAATAAGGATGGGCAATAGTCCAAGTACACTAGAAATACACAAGAGCCTCACCTATGCATAATAATAAGGCATGAAAGAACAATTCATATTGGCACCAACAACTTTTGACAATTGTAACTAGAACTGACCTTTTACTGCCATGGTGTTGGATGATAAAACAAACAAATCAATAATGAAAATCACCGATGATGGAAACTCCCAGACCTGTAGAATTCCTAGTCAAAGTTAAAGGGATATACTGATTATAATAGACAAAAGGGACTAGATGAGGACCACAGACGGAAAGCAGAATGTTAGGCACTACATTATCATGGATCAAATGATGTTAAAGAATCATACCATCATGGCAACAAGAAATATCTTAAAGTAACTTGATACCAAGATTGCAAGCAAAAAGTCTTTGCACCTGAAAATTAAGAAAAATTAGCAAAAATCTTAGAAATTATTAATGGACTTTTAATAATGCTATAAATATAAATTTGAACATAAAAGTATCTCACCTTAACCAAAAACCAACTAACTCTATACCAGCATAACCATGGATCTTCTTTCACAAATCAGCAACTAATTTTAACGAACATTTTCTCATATGTATTACCTATAAATTCTCGGGAATACATTTGATTCTATTTGTATTTTATAATTTGGTAGTCACTGATCTCAGGAGCATAATTTCAACTATTTACTTATTGTCATTTTATTTACTTTTCAAATTCTAATAAAATAGTTTGTAACTATTAAGGGATCATACACATTCAGGAAACACTTCTTTCTCTACTTCATCGATCCCATTTAATTCATCGATAAAAAAGAACTAATGGAGAAAGCTCCCCTGATGATTAGTGCTCAAGACTGCCCTGCCCAATGAAATCTTGATTGTAAAAAGCCACCCTCTTAAAAACTTGATTTACTTTAGCATAAGTAAACAGCTCAACAAGTAATGCAAATGCTTACCATGGGGTTCCAGCACATCTGCTCGGATATATCTTCATCACAAGAAGAAAAGTAAAAAGTAACATGAAGTTCCCGAGAAAGACATCTGTGAACATCTAAAACCATGATGTGATAAACTCAATAACTAGACATCATATAAAATCCAAACCCATGAATGTTTCAAGATCCAATACATGTTCACTTTATAAAGGTGGGCAGCAAACCTTTCGACAGATCCAAACTAATGAAGAAAAGCTTGTGGACAAACCCCACTCTTCATCACCACTTTCTAAAACAAGGCACCTGTCTAGAACATATCGCTAAGGCACTCAACTAAAATCATACCATGCATTTAACTAATTATTGAACAACATTGAAAAAAAAAATATTAACCTCATCACAATGGATACAAACATCCAAAAGAAGATAACCAATAGTTAATTTCCACAATAAACCCTGCAATGTTTTCAAGCAAACAACAAGCTCATATTAGAATTAGAAAACATTGGCAGACCGGCATTATTATAAAGATTAAAGCAGATAAACCAAAATTGAAGAACTACTCTTGGCCTTGTAAGTAAACTCTAATAGGAAAAGTGAAAATAACTGACAGCTTCTAACTATGTGACAGAACTTGCCCAGAATAAAATTCATAATACATGCGAATACAAATAATGGGTGATTAGCCATTAGTACCTTTGTTACCAGATGAAAATTATTCAACTAAAAAACCAATATAAAAAACACAAACCAGTAGAAAGATTTGCTCAGTTGGTTTTGTGTACCTTGAATTTTGGAGATTCTTGCTTGAGCACGTTATAAAGTAAATGTCTATATGCTTTGGGTTTGTGCAGAATCAAATCAATTAGAAGAATCTACAACCAAAAGACGATAACAGAAAAATAATAGTTTTAAATATAACTGTATACAGTAGTGAGCAATATCTCAAATGATTAAAAAAGGATATGCACCAGTCGTCCAAGATAAAGATTTACTCTTTTAATTTCAAAATAACAACAGTAATACCATGGTTTCACATTCGACGTACTCATCGGCAACCACTTGGCAATTCTCCTATCAAAATAATTTAAAAAAGAGAAAAATAATTTAGTGCACCAGTGTAAAATGAAATTTAAGGAAAGGAAAATTCGATTGTGCTGTACACATTTCATGAGTCGGATGTTCCCGGGTGAGTATTGCACGAACAATGTTTTGATCCCAAACCCGCACTGGACACACCTGTAATCCATCTCTCTTTTTCTATCCATTCTAAAACAATAATTAACAAGAAGAATGAGAAGTAGAAAAGAAGCAATAATGAACATTACATAGCCGATACTTCATCAGCACTCCAAAATCATAACCAGAACTAAAACACCCATCCCAACCGTACATACTGGCAAGCCAAGATTTAACCACTCTAATCATAACACAATCACGTTCCATTAATACACACAGTTTCAGTAAGGTAGAAGACATATGGAATTTTACCTTGGGTTCGATTTGTGGAAGGGGTTGAAATCGAAGAAACAAAGGGAGAGCGAGAGGGAAACAAGAGAGAAGTCTAGTCTTGGCACTTTCTGAGGCTGAATTGATTTGGAATTTCTAAAGAACTAGAACTTGTACCGGTTGTGATCTTGATTCCTTGTTCAGAATAGGTATAGAATTATGAAGGTGTTGGTTATCTTTCAAGAAATTTTGGATTGGGTCAGCCGCACAGTTGGGTAGAGAAGTGCTTACAGGAAGAAGAAAGGACAAGAGTCGACCATATTTCCTGTTTCGGACTGAGGTTTGGAACACATAAAGACATACCGATGTTGTCTAGAATATTGATTTAAAAAAAAAAAAAAAATTTGTCGTCTAGAATAAAAACAGATACACGCTTCTTTTTATCATCTTTTTACAAATTCAATTTTAAAGGGAGGATATTTTTTTTAAAATAATAATATTTTTATAACTATTTTAGAAAAATATCGTTAATTTAAA
The DNA here is from genome assembly GCF_018687715.1 of Carya illinoinensis. Lineage (NCBI taxonomy): Eukaryota > Viridiplantae > Streptophyta > Magnoliopsida > Fagales > Juglandaceae > Carya > Carya illinoinensis. Next base: position 19,278,731 of record NC_056752.1, read on the forward strand.
ATAAAATTGCATGGTTTTATACTTTAGTTATAAAAAATTGACGTCTTATCATTTTCTTTGCTAACGCCACTAGATATCCACACTACTACTTAAAATGAATATCAATATCGTGCAATTTTTCATTCATGAAAATTAGTATTTTGAATTTGGATAGATTTTTTTTGTTTTTTTTTTTTGGATTTAGTTCGGAATCTAGGAAATCGAATTTATCCGAGCGAGTGTCTAGGTTTTACTCGGGCGTGTATCCGAATTTCGTACCCACTCCTATCTGGATGCGAGTATGATTAAATAATGTGGGTATCACATTTAAAAAAAAAAATGTCAGATAGATAAAACAATTTCGTTTTGATATTCAAAACTACGCTATTTTATGTTTGTAGCCTTCCTTTTATAATGATTATAACTGATTTTTAAAATTAAGTTATAACTAGATTAACCCGAGCAAATACTCAGACATAATTATAAACTCATATGCAAATTCGGGTATAACTGGGTACCCGGACATAGGATCAACATGATCCGAGTTTACACCGCTAGTAAAAATCCTAGGACCCTTTATATCAAGTAGAACGTATGTCTCATAACCTTCTTCTATGATCACCTGCAAAATCAAAGAAAATGAAGAAATATGAATGTTGAAGGTTCCGTACATAACTCTATGAAACCCAAATAAAAAAAAGATGTTTCTATCTTGGAGTAAGAAGACAAAAGTTATGAATTGGCCAGACCTATTTACATTGATGCTTTTACGGTCATCTTCAAAGATTAATTTAGGGATGCATGATATACGTGTATCGGGTCTCATGCAATCTTGGGAGTTTTTAAGAATGAATCATGCTAGTCGGCCACCTAGCTCTTACCATTGAGCATAACTGCTAGTTCATTTTTTTTTTTAAATATTTTTTAAACATTTAAAAAATACACAAATTCACTAGTAATAGCTTATATAAACATTAAAAAAATTAAAATATACTAGCGATAAAACTCAAGAGGCAAACCCATGGGACAAACTAGTATTTTTCTTTAAGAAATGGTAGCCTCACCAAGGAAGTTCGGGTGGGACTCTTGCTGGGCCGAGTTTATCAAACTGAAGAATTTTTTTGTTCTTGATCTCCTCTTGAGTTTAAGTTAGGTTAGACGTATAATCCGTTCCTCTAGGGTTTTTAAAGGCTAAAGGAACTAGATGTCACTAGTTTTAAAACATTTATATTTTTGCACTAGGTCTAAAGGATTGTAGAACATTTATGAAAATACAAAGTGCTTTAATCAAATAAAATCTCTTCAAATCAAAACGTGTCAGTAGCACTTATTAACAGAAATTATAAATGTCATGTGCCACAAAATCATTGGATGTGAAAATAAATTAGAAATATTCTCAATGCCTCAAGTGTCAATGTCATCCTTTGAACAACATCCTCGTAACCTCCTTCACCTAGAGTGGAAAAAATATTAAAACACAAAAATGAGTTGAACACTCAATAAGAATCATATCATGCAATAAACATAATAGTAGTCTAGGATTCATTTAACAATAACATTATAAAAAAAGACATTAACTCATAGCATGCATAAACATAAAACCTCAAGCATAACATAAACCCTCTTTCCTTAACTTCATAACCTTAGGAAATATTCATTATTTAACCTCATAACCTTATGCCGGTACACACTATTATCACCATGTGTAAGGGTTAACAACTCTTAAAGTCAATAGCTTTTTTGTGTGGCTAGCTGATGATAATCTAACCTCTTCAAGAATAGGTCATAATCAGGTGCATTGCCAGTAATGCATTTTGGCATTGTAATATGTCCCATCCTCATGGCCATCTTCAATGTCATACCTAGTACATTAATCCCATCAAACGCATGCAATCATACAATTTCATTTTTTTAATTTCTTTCCTTTAATCTTATCTTATCTTACCTTGCTTTCATTCTTTAAAATATATAGTCATACTATATAATACTCAACCACATCATCATTCATGCAATTTTACAATCACATACAATTACATTCATCATAGATAGGGTTCATGAAAAGGGGCTACCAACGGAGGCACATACATGTATATACTTTATAAACATATACATTACATATATTGTCACAAAAGACCTTTTAGTTTTCATTAAATGATGCATGGAAAGACATGATCATAGTCACTTACTTCAATTCTTGTAAAATCCAAGCTAACAATGCGTATCACCAATTATTAGACAATATCTATAAACATTCATATGATGAAAAAGTATTCTTTACATTAAACACTAGGCTTGCAACTCGATTAGAGCCAACTGAGTTTGGACCCGGGCCGACCCGACTTGGATACAGCAACACTCCAACTCGACTTGGCTTTACCCGTGACTTTCGGGTTGGGCCAGGTTCCCTTTCTTTCTTTTCTTCTTCCCTTTTTTTTTTTTTTTTTTTTTTTTTTTTTTTTTTGCATTCCGTAGTGTGGGAGGTAAAAAACAAGTGAGGAATGAAAAAAAAAGTTGGTTAGCATATGAATATTGTAATCATAAAAACATATGCATCGATCATTTCACAACTTTCACTCACACCATTATTTTCATTCCTCACTAAATAGTATTTCTTCAAACCAAATTAACAATTGAGGAACACAAAATGAGTCTCTGCTTGTGGTCTGCTTCTTAACTAGTGAGGGTTCATTTTAAGCTTAAGTAAATTATCTCCTTGTGGCTTTTCCTCTACCATATGCTGTGATCTCTTCCTCCATACCTACCATTATGAAAAAGTCAACACCAAATCAATAATAGCACATCAAATAATTCAAGTCAGCACCAAAGTGGCTTAGTTTCTCTAACAAATGAGTGAAAATGAAAATCATACCATCATGAAGACCATAATCCTTGAGTTACTCTTCATCAACATAAGTAAAACTTGTTCTTGGATTAAACTCTAAAAAAACACATGATGAGTATTAAATGATATAAAAATAAACATTGTGAAAAATTTTAATAAATATGTAAATAAAAAGTAAGTTCATTACCTAATTTTGCCTCAAAGCATTCAATATTATCCAAGGAGCACGAAGATCAATGGGTATTGGATCACTAGACAAGTTAATATTTGAAACCATTTGTGATCAGTTTCCAAATGAGTAGCAGTCTCATTATCTCTTAAATTTGTATGGGTGTCACTTTTGAAACAATCCATATATAAACTGACATATAATATTACATACAAAAATCAAGATATTAGTGATGCATAGATGCATCCAGTCACACACACACAACAATAAAACTGGTATAAGAACTAATGTTTAAGGTTGGTTCAATTAATAAACAACTTTTACACAAGTAAAGCAAATTGCACAACCATTTTGGAAAAGCATATTAGCTACTTGTAAATTTCAAAGATGAAAAATGGTTGTAAATGTATAGTACCTGGCAATTAAGAAGTGTCATCTATTTTTCCCCAAGCCTGAGTGCCATATCTAGAAGAGCTATGCACCCAACTATTTTGGGAACCAGGTACTACATGTAGACTAATAGCAACCTTTATTCAAAACAACAAAAAGCAGCCACCACCAATCAATACAAAGCATATTAATTGGTTGATAATAATCCATTAATTCGATACAAGTTTTTGCACTTTGGCGAAATTCTAGTAAGGAACTAAGTAATTCTTTTCATTCAACTTTCTTGTAATTTGAACATTTTTACATTAGTTGAGAGACATAGCAAAGAGAGAAGTTTCTTGTCTTCATTTTTACATTAGTCAAGTTAATGGAGGAAGATAAATTGAGCTTGATTTGGTAGGGTTTACACGAGCTCCGTTTCTATTTCTAGTTTACTTTAGTAATGATAGAAATAGATAGATAATTCAAAATTGTCTAATAGTAGAATTGCTAAACATGATTCAGCTTTGACTTTGAGTGACATGTTGTATTACATATGGATGTGGGTTTTAAGTTTTGAAGAAAGAAATCCTTGCGTCCCCAAACAACAAGTTATGTGCCTTTTCTTTTTAGTTTTTTGGAACTTGTGCACTATAAGAGTTACCAATCCAGGAAAACCCTCATCTCTGTAAATGTAACATATAGATGAAGATGCTGCCTATATATCTAGGTATCCTCGGCTAGAACATACCTCTATTAGCTAATCATTTTTCAGAAAAGAAAAAGAAAAATCAGAAAAAGAGAACCGAAACTATGTTGTTTCTAGCTCGAACCTAGGTGGTGGAACATAAAGATATGACACTGCTCCATAATTGATGTTCTTTTTTGAAAGCATACATTAGGGCTTTTTTCTCATAATTGTAAGTTTTTACACAGGCCTTTGAACCCCATAATTCTATTGAGAGAATCGCAGCTCAGAAAGCTCCACAACTTACAAGAGAAGCGAAGAGGTTTTAGGGACAACAATTCAAAAAAAATGAAAAAGAAGTTGGTAAAAGCTGTTTTAATCAAATAGTATGTACATACAACAATACACAAACGAGATGATTTAAGGAAAATGTCAAATTTCCCTTTCTGTGCCTTCTCGATCTGGCATCAAATAAATTGAGAAATTCTTCGATCCTAAACGTGTTTTCAACTTTTATCCCAAATTTCTAAATGCTCATGATTCTAAACTTAAAAAAATTACATTGTTCATGATCAATCTTCATATAATAATTTGGCTGTTAGAAAATAATAAAAATGAATTAAGCCAATCAAGTGCTTCAATCTCAATAACAGAAAATGATAACTTACCACATAGGAAGCAAAACCCAGCAAAAAATTGACCCAAAACACCCATAAGTACAAAATAGAGGGACTCGTTGGCTTGGAGCTCCTTGTAACAAAAGAGAGAAACATATAGAGTAAAGGATGGCGATAATGAACGACGACAACAATGAACAGAGTGGTGGCTAGGGTTTGAGGGAAAGAGCTTGGTTCAAAACGAATCACTCGGTGATTAGTTTTGACCAATATTATCAACTGTTAGTGGATTGGATTCAAGGAAGTTGAATTTTGTCGGGTGGGCCCATGTCAAATCTTACAGACGGATCTGCCTAGGGCCTTTTATGCACAAGCCTATTAAATAGTACGTAAATATGCATTATGCGACTAAGCCTAAAGGTAGCTTGTAACTTCTAAATCCTTTTAACTTTAACCCTAAATGCAATGAAGTTAGGCATAGATATTGTGTGATATCCCAATTCAAGCTAGGATCTTGAGGATAAAACGTAGTTTCACTTGGGCCTAATTGATTAAGGGCCTTAGAATTAGAATCTAGTAAGGCAGGGCCAATTCTTTCCCTTGCTACTTAGCAGAATAGGTGCCCAAACCCAAGAGGAAGCCTTGGGCCTTGTAATTTTGGTCATTTAAGGAATTAGGGTTAGAAGAAGCCCATTAGGGTTATGGAAATAAGAAGGCACCACATGGAACTTGGTAAGAAGGGAAACCTTGGAGTTTCTCAAGTAGAATCATGAGGCACATAGGAAATGGGAGTTTTGGTTTTGTCAATGGATTTTTCACTTGGAAAGCATGCAACCAAGTTTCTAGAAGAAGCTACAAGAATGAAGAAAGGTGTTAGGGTTTGGTTCACTACAGTCCACGCCAACCCCTTGGAAAGCAACTTCCATATTGCCACTTGTCACACATGCATAGGTCAATGAGATTTCTAGAAGAATCTAATTATGGAATAAAAAGAGGTAGAGTTCGGCCAATGAGTAGGAGACACCACACATCTTTCATGCAAATGGGTTTAAGGGTTCTAGAAGAATCTAATGATGCAAGAACACCTTAGGGTTTTGGTTTTGTGTGGGTACACACGACCCATACTACCATTTGGCAGCCATGCACTTTAATTTCTATAGGTTCATTGTATCTAGACCAGAAATGGATGAAGGAAGGCTTAGGGTTTCGTCCACCTCAAGGGAGGTGCCACTTGTCCTCCATGCAAGATGAGTCCCTTAAGTTTCCAAGAAACACAATGATGAAGGAAAGAGGAAGAGGGTTTTGGCTAGGACAAGAAGAATGGGCCACTTGGTGCCCATGCAAGAAATTCTTGAGGCTTTTCATTTTTTTGAAAATAAGCGATGATAGGAAAGAGAATATGTGGGAGGAAAAGAGTATAAATAGGTGGCATTTATGGCCGATGCCCATACACTTGCTAGAGGGAGATTAATGGTCATTTTAGATTTTCAGATTTCCTTCTCTCTTTTCATTTTTGTCTTGACCACCCTAGAACCAAACACTATTTTCTTCTCATCCAAATACTCATTTCGTGCAAGAATAGAAGGGAGAATCGTGAATACTTTGTTGGAAAGGATTGCATGGTAAGTACCTTAAAGCTATAACCTCATTCTCTTCTCATACACACACATGCACTTGCAAGGGAGTTTGTTGGAGATTTCAATTTAAAGGAGTTAAGGGTTGTGTTATGACTTTGTTATGAGAATCATAAAGCGATTGTTTCGACCATCAAAGGGCAGTCATGCTTAATCCCTATTGAGTATGATTTGTTTAGATTTTTCTTTTCCTTGATGACAAAATGGAAAAAAGAGGGACCTTTGTAGAGATAAGATATATTTGGTCATCACTAGGGATTCGTGTAGGGTTCTACTTAGTCACCATTTGAAGAAGCCCAATCTTGAGTTCCATGCACTTTTGGCTATTAGGGTTTGTTGAAGGAAGCTACACATGTCATACAAAAACTCATGTGTGTTTCTCAAGCCATGTGTTTATGTGTTACAAGAATCACAAAAAGAGCTTATAGCTGATTAGGGTTAGGAGCATATTACACAATACACATGTTTGCTTTCATGTTTTGTTTTCCAAAATCTAATAGTTACAATAACACTTTCAACTTACTTGAACATTAGAAAAAAATTACTTTTTTGGTATATTTTAAATTAGCATCTAACTTACTCTTATACTAGTTGTGACAGGTCTAGAAGACTATGATAGAGAAGTCAAGCAAGAGGATCTCCCAATAGTTAAGGAGGCCCCAAAGCTTCCCTGGCATCCTGCGGATCCTTCGTTAGTAGAGCGGCTAGAAGTAGCTGAGCAATTTATCTATGAGACTTTAGAACTTTTTGTTGATATCTAGAAAATTATGAAGAAGAATGACTTTTAGACTGTAGTGACATTGATATACTTTAATGGTTTTGTTTCTGGATAATGGGTCTAGATTTCAACCCCTTGCTCTGTATTGGAAGATTTTTGAACTAATTTACTTTGAGATTATTAGTACTTTGTTTGGTACCATATTGAAATTGCTCAAATATTTGACTAGTTTAAATTTTTTCATTGCGATTATTTTATACTGCTAGAAATATTCTAGGTGCATTGTATGTTAACTATAATGATTGAGGGGTATGTGATCTTATGTTGCATTTCTCGAGACTTTAGCCTCCGTTAAATCCCAAGCGGGGTTTGAGGGCATAAAATATTGATTTTACCACATTTTCCAGCACATTTGTTGCGGTTCCTCGCCAACTATTTTCTCACCTTACTCTTTCCTCAACCAACTCTTTCCTTGCCCAATTCTTTTATTGCCCAACTCTTGCATGGTTTTTAACCAGAAAACACACTCATTCAAACACAATGCTATACCCATATATCTCCACTCTTACTCACAACTCACATTGCCTTTTCCTACTTCACTCCTCTCCCTCAAGCCTCTAGTCTGGGATCTTAAAGTTTCCTAAGGGTCAATATGTGAGAGGAAATAATAACACGAATTTGAAAGGATGGGAGAAAACTTACCACGGTGGTGCTTGAGAATGTGGGGGTGAAGATGTGGTGGCTGGGGTGCTCACATGGCATGGATGATGGTCGAGAATTGCGATGGCTCAATTGCAATCTATGAATGTTGGTAAAGAGTTCGTCTGTGCATTGGTGGTTTTTAGCCCTTGTTTCATGGCCTAGCTTGAAGGGTGGTGGTGTAAGGGGATGTTCAAGGGCATTTAGGAGGTTTGGAAATAGTTAAAGTTTCACTTCCACAATGGCTTGTGGGGAAATAAGGGAAAACACGACGTGATTCGTGTGTTACATATGTGTGGTGTGTATTACCGTGACGTGAAAGGCTTATTGATGGTCCTTAGGGCAACGTGAGGATAAGATCTAACAACGCTAGAAAATATGGAGATTTGTAGTGAAGGATACATGGTTGAAACAACACAAACTCTTAGTAAACCTCGTAGCATTGCTCACTCATCTCACGTGGTTGATTCAACTTGTAATTCTTGTTCGATGTAATGGTTCCAAGTGATGCACAACAGCAAGAAGAAGAAGATGATGAGAAGAGAAGTTGCTAGAAATTACTAAAACAATAAAAAGGAAGATGAATATATATATAGAGAGAGAGAGACAGAGAGAGAGAGAGAGCGATTGATCGACTATATGTGTGGATGTTACACCTTATGTGCATTACGTTCAGCGTAATTCCTCCAGCAACTAGGTCATGTTTGAGTCAGGAATTAGGATCACTCAAAGTCACAGTTCAAGCCATCCAAAGGGTCTTGGGTCTTAAGCCACACCATAACCCAATGCCCTCCCTAACCCCATTCTAAATTCCAGAGATTTATACACTAAAATTCTCTAAGGATCTAAACTCGAGGTATCTTCTAACTATCCTCAATAAAATAATTGAGTTATAGTGAAGCGGATGCATGGATGTGGTTCATTCATGGGTGCTACTATAATAGAGGCCACATTTTTGGAGCTGCCATTGACATAAAGATTGAGTGAGCTACTCATGAGTCACTCGTGAGATTTCAAGTTAGATTTAGAGGTGATGGAAGACCTAATTGTAATTATTTAGTTCTATAGTATATTTACAGGTGGTGGTTGAGTACCCTTGTTGGTTAAATTTTTGAAATATTCAAGTAGTTTCTACTTTATTAACAAATATCTTGTCCTCTTTATTTTCCTTTCATATTTATTCTAATATTTGTTTGTTTGTGAAGAAAAAAGGTTGTAAATGTATAGTACCTGGTACTTTAAAAGTCTATGACATCGACTGATTATTGAATAGTGTCATCTATTTTTCCCCAAGCTTGATTGCCATATCTAGAATAGCTATGCACCCAACCATTTTGGGACCCAGGTACTAGATGTAGGCTAATAATAGCCTTTATTCAAAACAACAAAATGCAACCACAACCAATCAATACAAAGCATATTAATTGGTTGATAATAATCCATTAATTTGACACAAGTCTTTTCACTTTTGTGAAATTATAGTAAGGAACCAAGTAATTCTTTTCATTCAACTTTCTTGTAATTTGGAACATTTTCAAAATAGTTGAGAGACATAGCAAAGAGAGAAGTTTCTTATCTTCATTTTTAAATTAGTCAAGTTAATGGAGGAAGATAAATTTAGCTTGATTTGGCAAGGTTTACAAGAGCTCTGTTTCTATTTCTAGTTTACTTTAGTAATGATAGAAATAGATAGATAATTTAAAATTGTCTAGCAGCATAATTGTTAAACATGATTCAGCTTTGACTTTGAGTGAAATGTTGTATCACATATGAATGTGGGTTTAAGTTTTGAAGAAAGAAATCCTTGTGTCCCCAAAGAACAAGTTATGTGCCTTTCCTTTTCAGTTTTCTGGAACTTGTGCACTGTAAGAGTTACCAATCCAGGAAAACCCTCATCTCTATAATAGTAACATATAGATGAAGATGGTGCCTATATATCTAGGTATCCTCGGCTAGTAAAGACCCCTACTAGCTAATCATTTTTTAAAAAAGAAAAAGAAAAGTCAGAAAGAGAGAACCGAAACTATGTTGTTTCTAGCTCGAACCTAGGTGGTGGAACATAAAGATATGACACTGCTCCATAATTGATGTTCTTTTTTGAAAGGATACACTGGGAATTTTTTTTTCTCATAACTGTAAGTTAGTAAATAGGCCTTTGAATCCCATAATTCTATTGAGAGAATCGTAGCTCAGAAAGCTCCACAACTTAAAAGAGAAGTTAAGAGGTTTTAGGGACAAACAGTTCAAAAAAAATGGAAAAGAAGTTGGTAAAAGCTGTTTTAATCAAATAGCATGTACATACAACAATACAGAAACTAGACGATTTAAGGAAAATGTCAAATTTCCCTTTATGTGCCTCCTCGATCTGGCACCGAATAAATTGAAAAATTCTTTGATCCCAAACGCATTTTCAACTTTTATCCCAAATTTCCAAATGCTCATGATTATAAACCTAGAAAAATTACGTTGTTAATGATTGATCTTCATATAATAATCTAGCTGTTAAAAAATAATAAAAACTAATTAAGCCAATCAAATGTTTCAATCTCAATCACATAAATCGATAGCTTACTATATAGGAAGCAAAACCCAGCACAAAATCGACCTAAAATGCCCATAAGTACAAACATTTTTTTTTTCATTTTTCAATTTTGGGGTAAACGCATTAAATAGAGGGACTCGTTGGCTTGGAGCTCCTTGTAATAGAAGAGAGAAAGATATAGAGTAAAGGATGCTGATGATGAACAACGATGACGATGAACAGAGTGGTGGCTAGGGTTTGAGGAGAAGAGCTTGGTTCAAGATGAATCACTCGATGATCGGTTTCGACCAATATTAGTGTGTATCAACTATTAGTGTATTGGATTTGTTAAACCGAAAATTTGTCGGGTGGGCCCATGTTAAATCTTGCGGATGGATTTACTCAGGTCCTTTTATGCACATGCCTATTAAATAGTACAGAAATATGCATTATATATGTGACTAAGCCAAAAGGTAACTTGTAACTTCTAAATCCTCCTAACTTTAACCCTAAATGCATTGAAGTTAGGCGTAGATATTGTGTGATATCCCAATTCAAGCTAGGATCTTGAGGGTAAAACTTAGTTTCTCTTGGGCCAAATTAAATAAGGGCCCAAGGGCCTTAAAATTTGAATCTAGTAAGGTAGGACCAATTTTCTCCCTTGCTACTTAGCAGAATAGGTGCCCAAGCCCAAGAGGAAGCCTTGGGCCATGTAATTTTTGGTCACTTAAGGACTTAGGGTTAGAAGAAGCCTATTAGGGTTCTGGATATAAGGAGGCACCGCACGGAGGTTGGTAAGAAGGGAAACCTCAGAGTTTCCAAAGCAGAATCACGAGGCATCTAGGAAATGGGAGTTTTGGTTTTGTTAATGGATTTTTCACTTGGAAAGCATGCAACCAAGTTTCTAGAAGAAGCTACAAGAATGAAGAAGGGCGTTAGGTTTCGGTTTACTACAGTCCATGCCAACCCCATGGAAACCAACTTCCATATTGCCACTTGTCACACATGCATAGGTCAATGGGATTTCTAGAAGAATCTAATGATAGAATAAAAAGAGGTGGAGTTCGGCCAATGAATAGGAGACACCACATGTCTTTCATGCAAATGCGTTTAAGGGTTCTAGAAGAATCTAATGATGCAAGAAGACCTTAGGGTTTTGGTTTTGTGTGAGCACACATGACCCACACTACCGTTTGGCAGCCATGCACTTCAATTTCTATAGGTTCATTGTATCTAGGCCAGAAATGAATGAAGGAAAGGTTTCGGCCACCTCAAGGGAGGTGCCACTTGTCCTCCATGCAAGATGAGTCCCTTAAGTTTCCAAGAAACACAATGATGAAGGGAAGAGGAAGAGGGTTTTGTCTAGGACAAGAAGAATGGCCCACTTGGTGCCCATGCAAGAAATTCTTGAGGCTCTTCATTTTCTTGAAAATAAGTAATGATAGGAAAGAGAATATGTGGGAAGAAAAGAGTATAAATAGGTGGCATTTATGGCCGATGCCCATACACTTGCTAGAGGGAGATTTATGGTCATTTTAGTTTTTCAGATTTCCTTCTCTCTTTTCCTCTTTGTCTTGACCACCCTAGAACCAAACACTATTTTCTTCTCATCCAAATACTCATTTTGTGCAAGCATAGAAGGGAGACCGGGGAATACTTTGTTGGAAAGGATTTCATGGTAAGAATCTTAAAGTTATAACCTCATTCTCTTCACATACACACACATGCACTTGCCAGGGAGTTTGTTGGAGATTTCAATTTAAGGGAGTTAAGGGTTGTGTTATGACCTTGTTATGAGCATCATAAAGCGATTTTTTTGACCATCAAAGGGCAGTCATGCTTAAACCCTATTGAGTATGATTTGTTTAGAGTTTTCTTTTCTAAGAACCCAAATCCTTGGTGGAAAAATGGAAAAAAGAGGGACCTTTGTAGAGATAAGGTATATTTGGTCATCACTAGGGTTTCATGTAGGGTTCTACTTAGTCACCATTTGAAGAAGCCCAATCTTGAGTTCCATGCACTTTTGGCTATTAGGGTTTGTTGAAGGAAGCAGCACATGTCATACACACAGTCACGTGTGTTTATCAAGCCATGTGTTTATGTGTTACAAGAATCACAAAAAGAGCTTATAGCTAATTAGGGTTAGGAGCATAAACCCTATTACACAATACACATGTTTGGTTTCATGTTTTGTTACAATAACACTTTTAGCTTACTTGAATATTGGAAAAAAAATTGCTTTTTTGGTATATTTTAAATTAGTCTCTAACTTACTGTTGTATTAGTTGTGATAGGTCTAGAAGATTGTGATAGAGAAGGCAAGCAAGAGGATCCCCCAATAGTTAAGGAGGCCTCGAAGCATCCTGAGAGTCTTGCGGACCCTTCGTTAATAGAGTGGCTCGAAGCAGTTGAGCAATTTATCTATGAGACTTTAGAACTTTTTGTTGATGTGTAGAAAAATATGAAGAAGAATGATTTTTAGACTATAATGACATTGATATACTTTAATGGTTTTGTTTCTGGATAATGAGTCTAGGTTTCGACCCCTTTGCTTTGTATTGGATGATTTTTGAACTAATTTACTTTGGGATTATTAGTACTTTGTTTGGTAGTATATTAAAATTGCTCAAATATTTGACTAGTTTGAATTTTTTCACTGTAATTATTGTATACTGCTAGAAATATTCTAAGTGCATTGTATGTTAACTATCATGAATAAGGGGTATAGGACCTTGTGTTATATATCTCAATACTTCAGCCTTTGTTAAATCCCAAGCGGGGTTTGGGGGCATAACATATTGATTTTACTACATTTTCCAGCACATTTGTTGTGGTTCCTTGCCAACTCTTTTTCTCACCTAACTCTTTCCTTGCCCAACTCTTTCCTTGCCCAATTCTTTTATAGCCCAACTCTTGCATGGTTTTTAACAAGAAAACACACTCACTCAAACACAATGCTAAATCCATATATCTCCACTCTTACTCACAACCCTCACGCATTGCCTTTCCCTAATTCACTCCTCTCTCTCATGCCTCTATTCTAGGTTCTTAAAGTTTGCCCAAGGGTCAATATGTGAGGGGAAATAATAACACGAATATGAAAGGATTGGAGAAAACTTACCTCGGTGGTGTGTGTGAATGTGGGGGTGAAGGTGTGGTGGCTGGGGTGCTCACACGGCATGGATGATGGTCGAAAACTGAGACGGCTGAAGTGCAATCTATGAACGTCGGGAAAGCGTTCGTATGTGCATTGGTGGTTTTCAACCTTTGTTTCATGGCCTAGCTTAAAGGGTGGTGGTGTAAGGGGATGTTTGGTGGCATTGAGGAGGTTTGGCAATAGTTAAAGTCTCACTTCCACTACGGTTTGTGGGGAAATGAGGGAAAACACAACGTAATTCATGTGTTACGTATGTGTGGTGTGTATTACCGTGACGCGAAAGGCTTATCGATGGTCCTTAGGGCAATGTGTGGATAAGATCTAGCAATGCTAGAAAATACAGAGATTTTTAGTGAAGGATATATGGTTGAAACAACAAAAACTCTTAGTAAACCTCATAGCATTGCTCACTCATCTCACGTGGTTGATTCAACTTGTAATTCTTGTTTGATGCAATGGTTCCAAGTAATGCACTACAACAAGAAAAAGAAGATGATGAGAAGAGAAGCTGTTGGAAAGTATTGAAACAATAAAAAAAGGAAGAGGAATGTGTGTGTGTGTGTATATATATATATATATATATAGAGAGAGAGAGAGAGAGAGAGAGAGAGAGAGAGAGAGAGAGAGAGAGAGAGAGAGAGAGATTGATTGGCTAGATGTGTGGATGTTACACCTTCTATGTATTATGTTTAGCATAGTTCCTCCAGCAACTAGGTTGGGTTGTCTGAGATGGGTCATGTTTGAATCACGAATCAAGATCACTTAAGGTCATGATTCAGGCCATCCAAAGGGTCTTGGGTCTTAAGCCATACCATAACCCAATGCCCTCATTAACCCCATTCTAAATTCTGGAGACTTATACACAAAAATTCTCTAAGGTTCTAAACTCTAGGCCTCTTCTAACTATCCTCAATAAAATAATGGAGTTATAGTGAAGCGGATGGATCTGGTTCGTTCATGGGTGCTACTATAATAGAGGCCACATTTTTTGAGTTGCCTGCATTGACATAAAGATTGAGTGGGCTACTCATGAGTCACTCGTGAGATTTCAAGTTAGATTTAGAGGTGATGGAAGACCTAATTGTAATTATTTTGTTCTATAGTATATTTACAGGTGGTGGTTGAGTACCGTTGTTGGTTAAATTTTTTAAATTATTCAAATAGTTTCTACCTTGTCAACAAATTATCTTGTCCTCTTTATTTTCCTTTCATATTTATTCTAATATTTGTTTGTTTGTGATTGTTTGGTAATATTTATTTTAGAATAATTTTAAATTCCACCGTGTTAAAAGATAAAACACCTACTCACCTCCTTTAGCTATAAAGGGAAAACATACCATGTGCAATTTTAGGCTACAACCTGCTAATACTCTTGATCCAAATTTCTTTTACATCTCAACAAACGTATTTGACAATAAAGCTAGATCTTAACATATTCAAGTCAAGGACGGCCAATGTCTACGATAAAGGTAACCTAGGAAATAGCAAAGAAGTGACATTTAATTCCTGCCGTTGGCACGATGAGAATTGATGGGATAATTGGAAAGGATATTTTTCCCTGAAGGACTCGACCCCCACCTAAGCACTCTCAAGGCCTGGGTTCTAAATGTGCCCAACTTGACCCTACCTCTTGTGAGGGAGAATTGGGCCAATGCATGCGAGGGCGAGGCCCCTGCTCAGATCATGTCAGAAGAAGGGTAATCAAATTAATGTACCAGCAAAGTAAGCGGGTGAAAATTAGGGGTGGCAAAATGTTACATGACCTGTTAACCAAATACTAACACAACACGATAATAACGGGTTAGAGTTTAGTCTTAATGGGTTCAGGTCAAAACGGATTAGCCCGTTAAGACACGATTGCTTAACGGGTCAACCCGTTTTGACCCCTTACAACTCGTTATGACACGTTAAGAAATTTAAACTTACAATTATACCCTTATACCTAAAAGTAAAATTGTTAAAATTTCAATTTTGATATTTTTATTATTTGGATTGTAATTTTAGACTTGTAGTTAGTTTTATAATTTTTATAGATATTGTAATTTTAATATTTGTATAAAATTATGTTAAATTTAATCAGATTAAATAGGTTAATTTTGAACCTATTCAACCCATTTATATAAAAAGTTTAAAACGGGTCGTATTGTATCTTGTTAACCTATTCCATAATATTTACTAATGGATTAAAACGGGTTGACACGACACGATCCATTATGTTAATGGGTCGTGTTAGGGTTTGGGATTTTGACACAATAAACTTAATGGATCGGATTAGGGTTAACTTATATAGTATAATATACATATTTTGATAGAACACGAACACGATTCATTAACACGATTTAACACTCCTAGCAAAAATCCTGGCAGTTCAGTCGACAAGGGTCAGCCCCATTGACAGTATGGGGGAATGGGACCCAAGAAGGGAAGTTGAAACAAAAGTGAAAGGGAGAATGAAGGTTTGGCAACTTCTACCCTTCATAACTTTGCTCTCAACTTCTCATTTTTTTAGATTATTTTCTGTAGGACACTAACTTTAGCATTGAAGATAACACGACCACCCCGCCACCCTTCCTTCCCCTCCACAGGTACATGTACAGGAGATCTGTTATGGTCCAGCCGCTACAAAATACGCATCAACATATACTATGTGTGATTTATCATACTACAAATTGCTAATACTCTATCTTGTATTCTTCATCCAAATTTATTTTACATCTCAACAAACGTATCTAACAACAAAGCTAGATCTTAATGAACTTCAACTTTAAACATACGATAAACCTTCAGAAACTTAAGAAAAGAAAGGTAACTTCTTGAACATATGCAAGAAGTTTTGTACATGCAACGCATACAATGATCTATTTGGCTAAGCCCAAACATAACCCATCTTCTTCTTGAAATAGAAACTAAACAAACAAGTCTAGAAATTGCAGCAACACTTGATATAAAGCTGGATAATGCTGATCTATATATATAACTACCAGATCTTAGCGATTCACGAACCATCAAATCAATTGTTTTTATCTCCTTTTCCTATTGTGGAAGACCTAAACCAAGGAATGCATACTGAGGTTGTCTTCTGGTACAGCCTGTATGCCTCAGCTCTGTAATCTTGCTTCACCATCCGGCCCTCCACAAGCTTAGTCACATAAGCTAAGCAAAGGCTATTTAAAAGTGCTCCGAAAATGGTCCATCCATGTCCCAAATTGCATGCAAATATTCCTAGTCCCCACCACCACAACTGCTCTCCAAAGTAATTTGGATGCCTAGAGTATTTCCAAAAGCCCTTGTCGAGGATTGGTACCATTGGCTTTCCAGTCTCCTTTAGTTTGATGTTTCTAGTCACAAAGTCATGAAGTTGCGTGTCTGCATTGTACGCGACAACGATTCCGCACAGCGAGACAACGACGGCAGTTAAGTCCCAGATGTTCAATGGTTTATCGACGAAGTGGACAACATATAATGGGAGGCTAACTCCAACTAGAAATACCTGCAAAAGTTGAAACAAACAGAAAAGGAGAATTGAAATGAAACCATATTTAGCTAAAATGGTTCTGAACCCCTTTTAGTAAATTAATCGACGAACAGTTTCCCTGAAGTCAACTATACTACCTGCTGAGCAGCGTAAATCGCGAAAAAGGAAACCCACCACCAGTGCTTGCCGTACTGTCGGCGCATATCGGTGAACCTCCAGTCCTCCCTGGCGCCCCACTGCCAGCCTTCACGCCTGAAATAGTTATGGTTAAGCCTTACACTCCACACCCAAGTCATCAAGATCACGATCCTCGACCTCCACCAGTTATAATGAGAAAAAGGGTGACTTGCATAGTAATGGACAAGCATCACCGGTATTACCGTCCAATACAAATCTATCATCTGCACCCAAAAACAGAACAACAATCAAGGGGAAAGGAAAAAAAAAAAGAAGCAAAGTAGTTCTGAAGGGAAACGAAGAAGAGAAGCGACTTACGTACCCAGTGGCTGTTCTGGATATGACTGATGAGCCAGAAGAGTACATTGACGTTGAGGAACAAAAGGGTGATGGCCAAAAGAAAAGGGTGGTGATAACACCATGTCCAAAGAGGAGCCTGAGAAAGCCATGCACCCTTACTATCAGAAGAAGTGAAAAGATAATGGTGGTTCAGGAAGGAAAGGTAGAAGAGTACGGAGGGAAGGGGAGTTAAAAAAGCTATCAAGGCATTTTTTGAGTTAGCAGCAGCAGTAGAACCACCAAAACCCATGGTTTTTCCCTATCCTTGGTTTGGTGTTAGTTGTAGTTTGAGACCTTATTTATATAACAGCAGCAGCAGCTTTTGTTATCTAACGTTCTAAAACAAAAAGTTTCCTGGCGCCCACCATGATACATTCAAAGCATATTGTCAATTCTCTCTTTCGGCCAAGATGCTAAAAGTGCATCTCTTCCTAGGTCAAATAATGATTAGGTTCCACCATGCCAAGCCCCAGCATGTTGATTCAAAGTAAATCTTAATGACCACACACATGCAATCATGTGGGCATCTGGCTTTATGATCGCGCTTAATTGTCTCTAGTTCTTGTTGGAATTACACTCATGGGATCGATGTGGCCCAGGGCTGTGCATATGACCCGAAAGGAAACTAGACCCAATTAAAATAACCCGACCTAACCCGTCTTTTTATTGGAATTTGTATCTGATTGGGTCTCCAACCCGTTACTAGTAAATGTTTCTATTTCGATGTCAATCCGTCCAACAGTCCGAATATAAAAACACAATTCTCAAGCCCTAGCCGCCCAAGTCCCAAATCATTAATCATTCCTCCCAGTCTCATGGTCGTCCCGAGCATACCTAGTGGTGGCAGTGGCCAAGGTGGACCCTGGAGCATAGGACAACTTCGTCTACTTTAGAGAAGTTGAAGCAAGCACTATTAGTTGTGATGGTGCTAATGGCAGTGGAAGTAACCGAAAGTTAAGACCAAATCTTTTGGTACTGATCGAGGAGGACGAGGTGGGACAACATGGTGAAGAAGGTGTTGTTATCATCAAGGATTTTTGGTTTTGTGCTTTTCTTGATCTCCATTTCGGTTATGGCGGTTAATAGATCTCAAGCCACGTCGAATTCCAACTCTGCCATACACAAAGACACACAGCCACCTCAGAGCAACGCAGCGCCATCTCAACCAGTTACCTCAATAGAATCTTCTGGAATTATTCCTTAGTGAATCATCCAAATTCTCTGGATTTATCTTTCGTATTTCTAGTTGTATTGAGGACACTCATATGGTTGTAACAAACTCACACAGTGATGGGAACCAAGGTGGAGCTATCCTTAAAGATCCTTTACAAATTTCAGATGGGCCAATTACAAGATCAAGAGCCAAGAAGATCAAGGAAGCAATACAAGGATTGGTGCAATCCACTTGGGATGAAGTTAGGAAAAACCCAACACTCAAGATGGGCTTCAAGGAAAAAGAACCAGTTTTGATCCACTTGATACAAGCTATGGAAGACATGACTTAGAAATTGGGCCTATTGTTGTTAAGGCTTTCAATTTGATTAACGGTATTTTATTATTAGTTTAGAAGAAGTGGGCTTGAGGATGCTTGGCCCACGTATGTCTTATTTCTAATGGATTAGGGTTATTTTTGGGAAGGCCTTGTATTTTTGGCCAAGGGTTTATTTGGAAAGTTATAATTTTATGTCTTACTAGGGTTTCAAAAGTAACTGTAGCGCGGCGTATGACACTGTTCACGCTACAGTAACCGACGCATTGTTTACTTAGGGTTTTTGGGGATTGTCTATTTAAACCACTTGTAACCTCATTTGAGAGGCAGACTATATGGAATTGTGATTGAGAGTTGAGTTATCTCCTCTTGTTCTTCTTGAACTTCTGAACTTATCAAAGGTAAATCAAAACCTTTGTGGCGTTCTTCCTTTGTAATCTAGGTTATTGGGACGAGTTCTTCAATGGGTCTAGATTTTGATATAATCTAGGTTCTTTGAACGAGTTCTCATCGGGTCTAGATTCTCCATCCATATACCTGAGTTTGGCTTTCTTGGGGTTGTTTTTCCAGTATTGTTGTTGGGTCTCAAAGCAAGTCTATTGGGGTTCACATCACACAGCTCTGCAAATACAACAGAGCACCACTTATTTGTAGAAATGCCTAAACTGTCCTGGCTTTCCATTTCTATAAAAGGCACACTTTACTAAGGAATATTATATGAATGCAAAGCATGTTGATACGTTATTCTCATTAGTTTTACATGGCATCAGAGCCATTCTAAAAGACTAATGTCTCCAATGGCAGAAAATGCCTCTATGCAAAAATCGCCCACCCCCAGAACTTCCTTCCCTCTTCTTTCTCATTTCTCCCATTTGGTTACCGTCAAGCTCAACAATGATAATTTTCTTCTTTGGTGAGCTCAGGTAGTTCCCTATCTCAAGGGCCAACACCTTTTTCATCATATCGATGGTTCTGCAGCTCCTCCCCCCTACTTTTTCCCAAACTCCACCACTCCTAATCCTGATTTCCTCATATGGACTCAAACTGACTAAATTATTCTGAGTACGCTCATATCCACCTTGTCTGATAATCTTATTGCCCAAGTCGTTGGTTATTCCACTGCCTGTGACGTCTGGTCTACAATAGACACTCTCTTCACTTCTTAGTCTCATGCCCGTGTCATTCAACTTCGATATCAATTAGCCACCGTCTCTAAGGGGTCTTCATCCATCTTTGATTATTTTCGCAAAGTTAAACATCTCTCAAACACAATGGGTGCTGCTGGCACACCCTTGTCCTCTAAAGAGTTTATTTTGTATTTGCTTGTAGGTCTCAATAGTGAATATGATGCTTTCGTTACTTCCGTAACTGCTCGTGTTGACCCTCTATCCTCTGAAGAATTATACAGCCTTCTCCTCACCTAAGAAAATCATATTTCCTATTGCTCTCATCTTCCCTTATCTACAGATTTCTCTACTAATCTAACGACTTCTTTCCGTGGGCGTGGTTCCTCTGGTGATACTTATCGCGGTGACAATTGTGGTCGTGGCAGGGGTCGTTCAAACACTTCATTCTATAATTCATCTGCATCACCCTTTTCTAGCATCTTGCCAAGTCCTCTTCCCCATTTCAAGCCCATTTGTCAAGTATGTGGTAAAGTCGAGCTTATTGCCTTAAATTGCTATCATTGCTTCAACCAAGCTTACCAAAATGATCCACCCAAATCTCTCATTGCCAACTACACCACCTCTGGTCCACTCCTGACTCCACCTAGTACCCCCACATTGCTGCTACCAATCATCTTACCTCAGAATTCACTAACCTCAACATTCACTCATCTTCTTACAGTGGTCCTGATAGCATCAAAGTTGGTGATGGCTCATCTATTTCGATATCCAACACTGGTGACTCTAATTTTTCTAGTTCTTCTCACTTCTTTCTTCTTAAAAATCTTTTGCATGTTCCACAAATTACTAAAAATTTGGTCTCCATCAGACAGTTTTTCCATGATAACTCTGTCTTTTTTTAATTTCATAGTTCTTTTTTTCTTGTGAAGGATTCCAACACGAAGACTCTTCTTCTCCTTAGTCTCGTACATGATGGTCTCTACAACTTTCTAGCTCTATCCTCACCTCAAGCTCTAGTTGACGAGCGTACTACCTCCTCTCAGTGGCACTCCCATCTTGGGCATCCTTCCCTTCAATTAGTCCAGCGGGTTGTCTCCAAATATTCCCTTCCAGTTTGAACTCGTGATGCTCCTTCTACCCGTCCTGCTTGCTACCAAGCCAAGAACTCTCAGCTTCCATTCCATGCCTCTCATCAACACTATTCCAAACCTTTACAGCTTGTTTATTCTGATGTATGGGGCCCTGCCCCTGTTGCTTCATGAGATGGTTTTAAATATTATGTTACCTTTTTAGATGACTTTTCTAGATATATATGGTGGTTTCCCTTAATCAAAAAATCTGATGTTATTTCAGTTTTCCTTCAATTTCAGAAAAATGTTGAGTTACTTTTTAATTCAAAAATTGTTTCCTTTCAAAGTGATTGGGGTGGGGAATTTCACTCCCTTCACACCCTCCTTCAAACTCAAGACATTACTCATCGTATCTCTTGTCTGCACACCTACCAACAAAATGGTGCTGTGGAAAAAAAAAAAACACCAGCACATTGTTGAAACCGGTTTGGCGCTTATGGCTCATGCCTCTTTACCTCAATCTTTTTGGGTCAATGCTTTTCATACCACTGTTTTCTTAATTAATTGTTTACCCACCCCCGTTCTGAAAAATTCCTCTCCATATGAAAAATTTTTCTCCAAGTCACCAGACTATACCCTCAAAGTTTTTGGCACTGCATGTTGGCCTCATCTTAGGCCATATGATCGTCACAAACTTGAAATCCATTCAACTCAGTGTCTTTTTCTTGGCTATAGTGAATCTTGCAAGGGTTACCGCTACCTGCATATTCCTACTGGGTGAGTATATTATTCTTGAGATGTAATCTTTGATGAAAAATTATTTCCATATGCTACTGAGTCCCGCATCACCCTGCCTCCTTCCAAGCCCAGCTTAACTTTCTCCCATCTATTCTTGGCCCAATATCACGTCCAAATATTCTTCCACCCGTTTCTACCCCAACCCCTTCTGATTCTTCAACCAATATCTTGCCGAGCCCTTCTACTGAATCCACTCCCTCTCGGCCCAATATTTCTCTTAGCCCATCTAATGAATCTACTTCTAGCCCCAGCACATCGTCTTCTTCCTCCCTGTCTCTGTCCAATGCTCTTCCTAATCCTCCTCCAGCTTTAGGGCCCATAATCACCATATCAAAAACCAACTCTCTTCAACCTCGAAAATTCCAGCACGACTACATCCTTTGGCCTCCACCCGCAACTTTCTCACCACAAACTCCTGTATTCCTGAAACACCCACTTCTTACATTGAAGCTTCTAAGCATCAGGAATGGCGTACTGCCATGTCTGATGAATTTCATGCTCTTCTTCAGACCAAAACATGTACTTTAGTTCCCTCCTCTGGAATTAACAATTTGGTTGGATGCAAGTGGGTTTTCCGAACCAAGCATCGCTCTGATGGTTTTGTTGAGCGCCGTAAGGCCTGTTTGGTGGCCAAGGGCTTTTACCAGTAGGAAGGGATGGATTACTCTGAAACATTTAGTCCAGTTGTCAAGCCTACTACCATCAGAACAATTCTTTCCATTGCTGTAACTGAAGGTTGGGGACTTCACCAACTTGATATCAACAATGTTTTTCTCCATGGGGACCTTCAAGAGCAAGTTTATATGGCCCAACCTATCGGTTTCATCAACCCAGATTATCCTTCTCATGAATGTCGCTTGAACAAGGCCATCTATGGCCTCAAACAAGCGCCACGGTCCTGGTTCCATAAGCTAAGTTCTCGACTCCTTGAACTTGGTTTCACTCCGTCTCTTGCTGATCCTTCTTTATTCATCTACCAAATTCTTTTCTCACCTTATTTTTCCTTGTATACATCGACGACATTATCCTAACAGGTTCAAGTTCACATGCCATTAACTCTGTTTTAGCATCTCTCCATCAATCCTTTCCAGTCAACGATCTCGGCTCTCTTAGATTTTTCCTTGACCTTGAAATAACTCCTCTTTCCAATGATCTCCATTTATCACAAACCAAATATGTTTGTGACTTACTTAAAAGCACCAATATGGATCTTGCTAAACCAGTGAAGTCTCCCACGGCCACTTCCCCTTCCCTTTGTATTTTTGATGGTCCTACCTTTTCAGAACCTACTCTTTATCGCAGCACTGTTGGCAGTCTCCAGTATCTCTCTCTTACCTGACCAGATGTTGCTTTCGCTGTAAACAAAGTCTCTCAATTCATGCATGCTCTCAAGCTTCCTCACTGGCAAGCTGTAAAGAGAATTTTGTGCTATCTCAAACACACTGCCCATTTTGGTCTTCATATTTGACCCTTACTTCATTACTCTTTACATGCATTTTCAGACGTTGACTGGGCTGGATGCCTAGATGACAGGCGTTCTAATGTGGCTTCTATGTGTTCTTCAGCAACAATATCATTTCTTGGGGTTCCAACAAACAACGTACCATTGCTCTCTCAAGCACGAAAGCAGAATACAAGTCGTTAGCCAACACTACTACTGAACTCCTCTGGCTCTAGTCACTTCTAAAAGAACTTGGTGTTTTCCTCAAACAACCTTCTATCTTATGGTGTGACAACTTGGGGACAACTTATCTCTCTGCTAATCCAGTTCTCCACTCCCGCACCAAGTACATGGAAATTGACTTTCATTTTGTGTGTGATAGAGTTGCTTCCAAAACATTGAAAGTGGCTTTTATTTCATCTTGGGATCAATTAGCAAACTTGTTTACAAAGCCACTACTCTCTTCACATTTTCTCACTCTTCACTCGAGTCTCACCATAGTTCCCCTGTTGGACTCGTGGGAGGGTAACAAATCTCAAGCCATGTTGAATTCTAGCTCTGCCATACACGAAGACACACAACTACCTTAGAGTAATGCAGTGCCATCTCAACCAGCTACCTCAATAGAATCTTCTGGAATTAATGTATAGATGAATCATCCGAATTCTCTGGATTTATCTTTCCTAGAAATGTAGTGCTTTGGATCAGGTTTTTACTTGTTGTTTGGTTTCAAAGAAAATGTAAAAGGTTCCTCTGCCGATGAAGAAGAAAGAAGGCAGTATTTTCAGTTTTTTTTAGATCACTCAAGTCATATGGGTTTGACCTGAGCTTGTTTTGACCAGCCGGTTTGGGCCGGGTTGGCTGCCTTAAATGGAGATGTGCTGGTTGAGTCAGGCACAAATCCATTATTTTGAGCTCGGATTGCAGGCCTGATGTGGGACACGTATTCTTTCACCGTCTAATTTTTATTAAAATTGGACTTAAGAAAAATTGCTCTGTTACCTTTTGAAACACTTGTTAAGAGGGATTAATTATACAGGTTTCTAAATCATCTAACAGACCAAGAAGACACGCCCTCTAGCTTATTCAAGGCATTGCAGCATGACCTCAGCTAGCTGTAAGTGTCGTACGTAGTTTCTTCCCCTAATTATCTTCACCGCCCATGAGACTTGAACTTGAAAAATATCATCGATCAAAACTAAGACCAGAAATCTTCGTAAGGCAACGAGATGGTAATTTTTTGTCCCACTGAATCATCTTCACTTAATACTATATATGTAAAATTAAAGAATATTCAATGCTTGCTTGATGGACTGCTAGCTGGCTGAATAACAATTGGCTTGATGGATAGTGAAGCTACTTAAGGTCATCCATCTCAAAAAGTAGTCTTAGTTTGATCTCCCCTTTGCCAGCTTTCAGATTATCTTCGGTACTGTAACGGATCCAAAGTAGGTATATATATTCTCTAGTTACTGTGTATCCTTTCTGGAAATTAGTCAAATGGAAGTACTGCAACTCTCTCTCTCTCTGATCTCCTCACATTCGCCAACACGCGCGGCTCATAAATGCCCCTCGAAGTGGGATATTCCTTGTTCGTGGGGAAGCTATTATCAATTACAGGCCCAACCATGGAAACTAATACGTACGTAACGATTGAAATCAGTGTCCTGGATCCCATCCAAGACTAATATATTAGTTTATTTAACAGCAATGATGAGGAGGTTCTACTATTGCCCACCCCAACCTAGAAAGTCTGAAAGCTGAAAAAAATAATAATGGGCCGTTAACGTGGTTGCCGTACGTGTTTTTAGTGATGATTGCAGCCGACAGTGGCGTGTCTAATGATAAATGCCTTAAGCTCTCGAGTCTCGAATCCATTCACATGGCATCCAACATTATATACCCGCAATCTGCGAATAGAGATGTCAAAACTACTAACACTGTAGCATGACACGCTCGGAGTGGCGGGACCATGATCATCGCCATCAATTAATGGCTGCTCAAAGCATGCACTAAATGAACTTAGTTAATTAGAAAGTAGATGAATACATGCCCCACAAAGAAGGTAATTATAAAAAATTCCATAGCATGCATAGGTGATCGTCAGCGAATCTTATTCCTTTCATTTTTGCTTTTTTTGCACTTGTCGAATCACAAGTTCTATGTAATTAAATCACATCGAGACAAGAAACATCATAATATCTTGATATATATATTAATTCTTAAAGCATCCTTTAGTACCGCGAGGGAGCAAAATCACCATGATATTTTCATGATAAACCGAACATGCGTGACAACGGGAAAAAAAAAAGTCTGTGTTTTCTTTCTAGGAGAAACCAATTAGAGGTGAAAGTTTTTTTTTTTTTTTGAAGGAAAATGCTTCATTGCATTCATTAATAAAACGAAATTATAACTGTGACTTAATAATACAGGAGAACCAGATTATAAGTCAACTAACGCAACTGCTCAGGAGCTTCCTAGTCAACAAATTTCTTTATGACGGACATTGCCTAAACTTCTACACCTTCTCTCCTAACAACAGTTAGAAGAGAAAGCACTCTGTCAAAACAGAGCTAAACGACCTTTCTTCCAAAGAAGAAAGGTACACCCACGCTCCATCCTCCCAAGGAGGAGGAGTACCACCACACTCTCTCCTCCCAAGGAGGAAGAGTACAAACACCTACCTTCCTCCAAAGGAGGAGTAGGACTAACACCCACATTCTTCCTCTCAAAAGAGGAGTGGGACTCAAGTTTACTTTTAACTACTAAAACTAAGCTAAACTAACAAATACAAAAAAACTGGCTTATGGGCTGTAAGAACAAATAGCCAGTCCGAGACAAAAGCCCATATTGAAAGCTTGTGGGGGCCCAAACCCGTTAGGGTTTCCCCACCACATTCTGTATCTTCCCCTGCCGACCCGTATCTCCCCCAAACCCGTGAAGGTTCGCCCCGACCCTTGTCCTTAGGGTTTCATCGTTTTCGTCTAAGAGCCGCCGCCCTTCATCTTCATCCCCTGCGTCTTCCACCGCGAGATCCCCTCCACCAAAATACAAGTGCATGAGCGTCCGCACAGAGACATCCCTATAGTCGCCGGCTTCAACCAGCCTTTCCCCCGACGCCGCACATAACACAGATCACCTATGCGTCCTTTGGCACCGCACAGGGCACCCATCCGTTCCAGTCCGACGTGCGCCCTTTGGCACCGCACAAGCGCCTCGTCTCGTTGGTTTAAACTTCGGCTTGGCTCTGTTTTCTTGCTCATGCTGGTCTGCTCATGCCGCCATTCTCCTCCGTGGTGGTGGGTTTGAATCGGACCACTGGGGGATATATCTAGAACTAGTCGGCCTCTGTTTTGATTGAAAAAAACAGGGCTCTGCTCCCAGCGCATTCGAGACTCAGCCCCCTTACCTGCTCCGGAGGCCAACACAGAAACTCAAAACCAACAAAACCTCCGGAGTCACTACGCGAAAGACACCAAAAAAACCTTAAGCCACCATTAAACAGCCCCTCAAGCCTTATTTGAAGAAAACTAAAAGACATAAACAAACACAAGCAGACGGAGACGATGGGAGGGAGGGAGGAGCCGAGGCTCCCCACCCCCCTCTTAAGGTGTTTACGAGTTTGTTCTCTAGAGAGATGGGAGAGTTTCTCTCTCTAGCTCAATAGGTGAACGATAATATTGTACGAGTCAATTAGAGGTGAAAGTTGGAGTCTTACGGCTTTCTCCTTAAAGAGCATAAGGAACATCTCATAGTTGGCAACTAATTAACTAAGAAGGTAATTGAACTATGGAGGATTTATCAGAGAAATGAGACAAGATCATGATACCAACGGAAAAGTGAAATAAATGGAATGGTCAGGATCATGTGTACACATCCTGTCTTTGTGTATTGTATTTATACAATTATAGACTGAAACGTCCTAGATATTCCTAAAATATAGCAGATAGTGGTATGCATACAGATGTACGCAAAGATGAAACCAACTACAATTCTATCCCGATAAATACACGATCTGGAGCACTACACTACACTATCTGTGCACTTCACTCTTGGACTCTCTAGCACTGGTTGTTGAGTTGGGACTCATTCTCTGGAAGTGATGAATTGTGCCTAGGACTGACTTATTTGATCTGAATACTAACTTATCTTAACACATCCTTTTAAACTTATGGGAGGATCAATGACCATGAGTTTGTTCCTGAGTTCTAGAAAACGAGCAGAGGTCAAAACCTTTGTAAAAATGTCAGCACGAACATTGATCTACAGTGCAATATAGTGAATAATAATGTCTTTATTCAACACTTTATCTCTAATAAAAAAAAAAAATATGCTTCTACATGCTTCGTTCTAGAATGGAAGTTAGGATTGGATGCTAGTGCAATGACTCCCATATTATCACACCATAATTGAGGAGGTGTTATTAAAGGGCATTGAAGTTCTTTGAATAGCATGTCGAGTATAACTCAACAGTACAAATGGCTATTGATTGGTACTCTATTTCTGTACTAGATCTTGAAACTACAGCTGGTTGTTTGTTGGCTTGCAAAGAGTTTAAGAAACTACCAAGAAAAATTCAAAATCTACTTCTTGATCGTCTATCAATTGGGTCACCAGACCAATTTGAGTCATAGTATGCATTTAACAATTTTAACTGTAAGGGACCTTGGGAGAACCACAAGCCATAATACATTGTGCCTTTAAGATATCTTAACACCCTTTTTGTTGTTGTTATATGAATTGTAGTGGGACAATGTAAGAACTGACATAATTGGTTTACCAAAAAAGCTATCTCTAGGTGTGTGAGCATGCAATATTTTAAGGCAGCAACGATATGTCTATACCTTGTAGGATCATTAACAGGGTCTCCCTCAAACTTGCTTAATTTCTTACTAGACATACAAGGTGCTAAGTAAGGTTTAGCTCCAAGCATGTCAACCTTGTCAACTAGATAAAACATTTACTTTGCTTGGTTGAGATGGATTCCCACTTTGACTCTAAGTACATGTACTCCAAGAAAGTACGATAAACTCCCCAGGTCTTTCATTTTGAACTCCTTTTTTACATTATCAATCAATCACTCAATACTCACAATAACCACAAATAAGCAAATTGCATCTTTATGGAATATAAATGAGTGGAGTCAAGTAGAGGGCTTTTGAAGCCAAGACCTTGTAAGGTTTGGGTGAGTCGATTGTACCATGCCCAAGGGGCTTGCCTCCATAGATGGCCTTATGTAATATGCAAAAGTGATTTCATTTTCATTTCGTTCTGACTGAATTAGCTAGAATTTTCTGTGCTGGAATAGTGACCTAAGTGACTTAGTTTCATGTTCCTTACTGGCTAAAATTTTGGCCATTTCAGCCTATTCTAGTCCATTCCGGTCTAATTTCGATATTCCAGCAAGAATTAGTCTTCTAGTCCGAAACAAAAAAACCCATCTCATCTAGGGTATTTCAATCACCTTTATAAATACGTTTTCCTCTCCTGCAAAAGGAAGTTACTGTAGCCTTATTAGTAAAAATCTCATTCACATAGTGTCGCAACCACTTCTCCTAGTCTACTGCAACTCCACTCTGTGATAAGCCACCTTGTACCAGTGTCCTCAGCCATGGGAAACATCACATGGTAGCAACCCACGTGTTCCATGCTCTTCCTGCATCCAAGAGCTGCCACAGTGATCACCTTCGCAAGCCCAACACCTCCACCCACTCAACCATAACAGCCCTTGTTTTTAAGGAAGATAACAGAGCACCTTGGACACTGCCATAAACTTGCATCCCTCCATTGTCAGCTAGTTTCTCGCTGGAAACAGCCACATGACATGACCACAGCTTAGTCGTGATCCTTCTTGGACCATCGCATGTAAGTCTCTCTCTCTCTCTCTCTCTCTCTCTCTCTCTGCTCTAAGTCGCCAGCTCTGCCCGAGTGCTCTATTGCATGCATCACCTGATATGAACCCTAATTGACTCGCTTTGAGATCCAACAACAATATTGGAAAAACAAACCCAAGAATGCCAAACTCAAGTCTATGGATGCAGAATTTAGACTCGTTGAGAACTCGTTTCAAGAACCTAGATTATATCCAAATCTAGACCCGTTGAAATCCAGTCTAAAGAACCCAAATTACGAGGAGGAACGCCACAAAGGTTGTGATTTACCTTTGATAAGTTCAAGAGTTCAAAACTCACTAACAATCAAAATTCGAAATAAAATGTCTTCCCCTCTTAAATGAGGCTATAAATGGTTTAAATAACAATCCCCAAAACCCTAAGTGAGCCGCGAGTACTGTAGTGTGAATAGTGCCCAGGCTACAATACTTCTAAAACCCTAGTTTACTTTAAATAATAACTTTCCAAATATGCCCTTGGCCAAAATACAAGGCATTCCCAAAAATCCTAATTCATTAGAAATAAGACATATGTGTGGGCTGACATCCTCAAACCTACTTATTCTAAACTAATAAAATAAGCTCTTTTAATGAAATAAATAAGTCCAAATCCTTCAATAACAATAAGCCCAAGTCGTGTCTTTTGTAGTGTATCATGTTGATGAAAACTAAATCTTCTCCTCTCAAGCCCATCTTGAATGTTGGGCTCTTGCTAAACACATCTCAAGTAGATTTCACCCATCCTTGCATAGCTTTCTTTATCTTACTAGCTCTTGATCTTGTAATTGCCCATTCTGAAACTTGCAAAGGATCTTTACGACTTGGCCCCACCTTGGGGCCCATCATTCCCCCTCTCCTCAAAAGGATTCGACCTTAAATCTCCACCTGGATCAAAGGAAAAAATATTAGTAATATTGAAAATAGGAAATACATGATACATACCTGGAAGATCCACTAGATATGAAGTATCATTAATTTTATTAAGAATTTGGAAATGTCCATCCAAGCTTCTTCTATCATCAACAGGTAAAGGCATTAAATCAGAATGAATAAGTGGGTTAAAGCCAAAAACAAGTTCAAACGATGAATGAGAAATAGTAGTATGCATGGTCTTATTATTTGAAAACTCTAATAATGACAAATTATACTCTCGCAAACGTTCATGCAACAATTCAATGAATGGAAAATGATACTCCCACAAACGTTTATAAAACACATCTAAAGTCTTCCTTACACCAAAATGATCACTCCAATTATATGCGACCTCAATGAATGGTAAACCATACTCCCAAAAATATTCATGCAATACACCTAAACTCTTTTTTACACCAAAAGGACCATTCCAATTATATGCAAAGTCAATAAATGACAAGTAATACTCCCACCAATGGCCATGCAACACGTCTAAAGTTCTCTTTACACCAAAATTTCCCAACAAAGCACCTACATGTGCTCCAAGAACAAGCAACTCATGCATAGAACTATTAGACACAAAAAATCTATTATCTCTAAACAAGTACCAATTTAGTCTATAGAGATGAGCAAACGATGCTATCTCACATACTCCATGCACACCAGCCAAGCCATCATCATTAACATATAATTTCTTATTATATTCAAGTCTCAATAATTTTGTATCTAAAATGATGACAAGGACACACCTTTTTGCTAAAGTATCAAACACACAATTTTCCTTACCTTGTGTGTAATTGATTACATAAGGAAATGTCTCAATGAATTGCACCCATTTGGCATGTATTCTATTCAACTTACAGTGTCCTTTCAAGTACGTCATGGACTCATGTTCTTCAAAGAAAGGTCGAGTAGGGATTGTTGCACCTGGCATAAAATCAATATAATGCTCTATCTCTCTAATAGGTGACAATCCACTAAACACTCTGCTAGGAATTATGACCTTATATCCCTGCAACAAAGAGATAACAATACTAGGCAAAGATTCATTAAATCCATTAGTAGTAAAATTTGCCTTAGCATAAAAACTCACTTCTCTCTTTGTTTTTCTCTCACTTTCTTCACTCCTGCTTTTCTTTTCACTCTCCTTTTTCTTTTCACTCTCTGTTTTCTTTTCACTCTCTATTTTTTCTTCACTCTCTCCTTCTCTTGAGGTTTTGGCCTTACTATTTCTTTTTTTCTCAATCTCACTTTCACTCTTTCTTTTTTGATCAATCTCACTTTCTCCCTCTCTTTTTTGATCAATCTCACTTTCTCCCTCTCTTTTTTGATCAACCTCACTTTTCAATTTCAGTTGGTCCTCATGGACCTGTGTTGGAGTTAAAGGAGCAAGTTTGATTGTTTTTCCATCCTTTTCAAAACAGTACATGTTCATAAACCCATCATAGATCACTCTCCTATCACACTGCCACGGCCTCCCCAACAAAATATGACCAGCATGCATAGGCACTACATCATAAAGTACCTCATCCTTGTACCTCCCAATTGAAAAAAAATACTAACACTTGCTTATTTACCCTAACCTCCCCACAATCATTTAACTACTACAATTTATATGGTCTAGGGTGTTTCAAAGTAGGTAAATTCAATTTCTCAACTAAGGTAATGCTAGCAACATTAGTACAACTTCCTCTATCAATGATCATACTACATACCTTGTTGTTGATGTTGCATCTAGTATGAAAAATGTTCTTCTCTCTCTGCTTCTCTGTATCATCTATCTTACTATGTGTATTGACTGCACACCTGACAACAAGAGACTCACCATATTCCTCATTCTTATACTCATGTTCAATACTAGGCTTACGTCTCCTCCTATCTCCCCACTTTGCAAATTTCTAATCGATGTACTTTGTTAATCCATCCTATTCCTCACTTTCCCCAACCTCAAATTTAACTGCTCAAGTTGTTGCATGACTTGCTTTGGTTATGAGTCACTTTAATGAGATATTGTATGTGCTACACAAAAAGAATGTTAGTGAAAAAAGACCTCACACGCTCTCCCTTACGTGTTTACACTCAAATAATGGCACTCCACTCGTGTATCACTCTAAATTGGCTTTTTTCCGATAATGATCTCACACTCTCTTGCCTTTTACCTCAAGAGTTTTCTCACTCAAGTTCTTTCAGAATAATTGAACTAAATCAAGACAATACAACTTTGTTTTTATCCCAACTAGTAATTAGGTCCTAGAAACAAGAACAAGAGAAACACGGAATGAATAAAATGACAAGAGAATCAAGGAAATTATTGGAATGGAAGGGTAACTATAAGACAAGATACCAACTAGAAAGAAGTAACAAGAGGTAATTTAGCCCCTTTAAGGACAAGACCCAATCAACAAATTTCTTTCTTTCTCTTTTATTGTAACTATATAGCAACCACTGAATATGCTACCTCTACTTTCCTTCTCTCTCCTTTTTTTTTTAATTTTTTTTCGATTTTTTCTTTTCTTTTCTTTTCCTTTCTTTTCTTTTTTTTCCTTTTCTCAACAATTCAACCACAAACAGGAATATTCAATTGTGATAATCAAACAATTGAATTCAAACACATACAAATTGACAAGGAAATAGAAGGAAATCAATGAAACCCTAGAAATTTCAAACCCTAGATGGTGCAAATTTTGGCAGCCCTAGGAAAAATGAATTTTTGTGCTTTTTTTTTGGGCAATCCTAGAACATTGAAGCCTTAGAATTAACGATACAATAAATAAAAAGATAGAATCAGACCTGATTGGAAACCTTACTCTGAATACCAAATGATATGAACCCGCGGAAAGAGAATCCATTGAACTCACAATTAATTTGAAAACTCACCCAAGAACACCAAACTCAAGTCTATGGATGGAGAATTTAGATCCGTTGAGAACTCGTTTAAAAAACCTAGATTATATCAAAATCTAGACCTG
The DNA here is from genome assembly GCF_018687715.1 of Carya illinoinensis. NCBI lineage: Eukaryota > Viridiplantae > Streptophyta > Magnoliopsida > Fagales > Juglandaceae > Carya > Carya illinoinensis. The sequence continues at coordinate 19,311,811 of NC_056752.1, forward strand.
TTGAAATCCCGTCTCAAGAGCCTAAATTACGAGAAGGAACGCCACAAAGGTTGTGATTTACCTTTGATAAGTTTAAGAGTTCAATTAAGAACAAGAGGAGAAAACTCACTCACAATTAAAATTCAAAATAAAATGTCTTACCCTCTTAAATGAGGCTACAAATGGTTTAAATAACAATCACCAAAACCCTAAATGAGCCGCGGGTACTGTAGCGTGAACAGTGCCCGGGTTACAGTACTTCTAAAACTCTAGTTTACTTTAAATAATAACTTTTCAAATATGCCCTTGGCCAAAATGCAAGGCCTTCCCAAAAATCCTAGTTCATTAGAAATAAGACATATCTGTGGGCTAACATCCTCAAGCCCACTTATTCTAAACTAATAAAATAAGCTCTTTTAATGAAATAAATAAGTCCAAAACCTTCAATAACAATAAGCCCAAGTCGTGTCTTTTGCAGTGTATCACGTTGATGAAAACTAAATCTCCTCCTCTCAAGCCCATCTTGAATGTTGGGCTTTTGCTAAACACGTCTCAAGTGGATTTCATCCATCCTTGCATAGCTTGCTTTATCTTACTAGCTCTTGATCTTGTAATTGCCCATTCTGAAACTTGCAAAGGATCTTTACGACTTGGCCCCACCTTGGGGCCCATCACCACCCTTAGCCAGCTTTTGCCACATCTCTATGCTTCGTGCCCAATGTCAACTTCAATTGAGTGCTCAGTCGCATAGAGCCTTTGGTTCTGGTTTCTTGTTCGTGTAGGTATAACTGAACAACACTGAAGCTTTTTGTTGTTTTGAATCATTTAGGTCCTCCATTTTTAGAATAAACATTCATATCTTCAGTATTTACAAGTTTTCCATTACAACCCACGAGCTTAACTCCTGTTGGGCTTATTTTTGCTTAAGGCTTGGTTTATTTCAAAACCTTGTCAATGTAGTAAGGTGTAATGGGCTTAACTTTTAAGTTGGACTTGTTTTATCATGATTTTAGTTTATATTGGATATTGATGAATTTAGAAAGCGAGGGTATTTTAGGGTTAAGTGAATTTTAGGTTTTTGATGAATTAAAATAGATATTTCAGGTGTAAATATGAGATAACTGTTCAATTGGAAATTTATTAAAGTTACATGATTTTTGTTTGTGTAGGTGATGACTGTTATTCACTTGACATTGTTGTGAGGAAATTTAAAAAAATTAAGAAGTCTAGGTAAGTAGGGTTCCTATGCCAGACTTTGCATAAAAATAAAATGAAATGAGGTCGATTTTGAAAAATATGAATGTTTATTTTTGAAAAGAAATGTGAAAACAACCTTAGTTATTTGTTCGGATTTATTCAGATAAAAGAGAAATCATTTTTGTTATGACTGGTGTAGATATGTATTTTTGGCATTCTATTTTTGAACTATGCAAAAAGAGCAAATAAAAAAAAAATTGTGCATGATCATGTGAATATGTGATAGATCTATTTTGATTTTGAAAATGATATGATTTTGTTTAGTACTCTGTTTTGCTAAGATGTGACTTCTAAAAAACTTTGGTATGACGTTATGATTCTGAATTTGATTATGTTTCTGCTCAGTCCAGTTATGGCCCTGCCATGGGTGATAATAGTGGATACTGCCCAACCATGTGTTATAATAGTGCATATGGCCCAACCACATGTTATAATAGTGGATACGGCCCTACCACGAGTTATAGTAGTGGTTTTTGTTTGAGAGCACACCTTGGTGACACAGTAATTAATGTTATGCTTGACTATCCGCAGATGTACAACCCTACTGCAAAGGTTATACATGGCCTCTGTTCTGATATGATATGAAGATGATGTCTTAGATTCTTGATATGACAGGATTTTTGAATGAAAATATTTCTAAATTTTCTCTCTGATATTTCTAATAACATGTTCTGATTCTGCATTTTGAAAATATAAATATTTTGTTATGCATTCTGAGTTTCTGTAAAGCTCATGTTTATATACTAGTATATGTTCTTTACTTATTGAATTGTTAATAACTTACCCCTTATCTCCACAACATCTTTTTAGATAATTTTGATATCTTAGCTAAAAGTCAAGAGTAAGAAGTTTTAGCAAGATTGATAATTGTAGAAGAATAAGTGCCAAATGATACGAGTATTTATTGAAGAGTCTTAGTATATCTATTATTTTATATTATTTTGGTGTTTTGAGTTATGGATATGTCCAAGTTTCTAGAGATTTGAATTTATTTATTGAGGTATCACTATGATGTCCTAGTGGAGGAACATACATATTTGGTTTGAATACATGAATTTATATTTTATGGGAATTTTTGGAGTATACAATTATGTTATAAGAGATGATTTTAGATTACAAGAGCTATCTCTTTGGACCTCCAGGATCAGGGCGTTACAACCTTTGTAAAAATGTCTACACATTGATCTACAGTGCAATATAGTGAATAATAATGTCATTATTAAGACTTTATCTCTAATAATATATATGCTTCTACATGCTTTGTTCTAGCTTGGAAATTAGGATTGGATGCCAGTACAATGGCTCCCATTTTATCACACCAAAATTGTGAAGGTGTTATTAAAGGGCATTGAAGTTCTTTGAATAGCATGTGTATCCAGTATAACTCAACGACACAAATGGCTATTCATTGGTACTCTATTTCTGTACTAGATCTTCAAACTACTATCGATTGTTTTTTGGCTTGCAAAGAGTTTAATCAACTACCTAGAAAAATCCCAAATCCACTTGTTGATCATCTATCAGCTGGGTCACTAGACCAATTTGAGTCATAGTATGCATTTAACTATAAGGGACCTGGGGAGACCCACAAGCCATAATCCGTTGTTCCTTTAAAATATCTTAACAACCTTTTTGTTGTTGTCATATAAATTGTAGTGGGACAAAGTAAGAACTGACATAATTGGTTTACTAAAAAAGCTATCTCAAGGTGTGTGAGTATGCAATATTGTAAGGCACCAACGATATGTCTATAACTTGTAGGATCATTAACAGGGTCTATCTCAAACTTGCTTAATTTCTTACTAGACACGCAAGGAAGGTGTTGAGTCAGGTTTAGCTCCAAGCATGTCAACCTTGTCAAGTAGATAAAAAATTTATTTTGCTTGGTTGAGATGCATTCCCACTTTGACTCTATGTACATGTACTCCAAGAAAGTATGATAAACTCCCCAGGTTTTTCATTTTGAACTCCTTTTGTACATTATCAATCAATCACTCAATAAATACAATAAGCACAAATAAGCAAATTGCATCTTTATGGAACATAAAAAGAGTGGAGTCTAGTAGAGGAATTTTGAAGCCAAGACCTTCTAAGGTTTGGGTGAGTCGATTGTATCATGCCTGAAGGGCTTGCTCAAGGCCATAGATGGCCTTATGTAATCTACATCAGCGATTTCATTTTCATTTTGTTTTGATAAAACAACTAGAATTTTCCATGTTGGAACAATAACCTACACGGCTTAGGTCGATGTTCCTTACTGGTTGAGATTTCGGCCATTTCAACCTTTTCCTGTCCATTCTGGTCAGATTATGGTATTCTAGCCAGAATTAGTCTTCCAATCTAAAATAGAGAAACCCATCTCAAGGAACTTCAACATTTTCATTCTCTCTCTCTCTCTCTGCACAACTTGCTACGGCTACCTAAGTTTGCCTATGTGTTGATGTTGGTGGCGTTGGGGCTCACAAACCTGATGCACACTGCAAACTTGTTCTACAACTTCTAAACTCAAATATGAGACAACAATGGCTATGGTATTGTGGGGAATTTAGATATGGAAGGAGTTTCCAGAGTAAGGCTTACAATGTGGGTGTGTGGATGCGTTTCACCCTTTTTACTTGATGGGTTTGGGTGTGTTTGACAAGTGGTGTGACTTTTGACTATTGGTGTTGGAACTAGGGAATTTTGAAAAGAAGTCATGACAACTCCACATGAGGAATTGCATTACAAGACAAAATAATGTCACATAGGGCTCAAATCTCATGTAAACAAACCAGAATTACAAACAAAAGGCATAACAATGACTAAGTGAAACCCTGTCAGGAAGGAAACAATAATCAAAGAGAAAAAAAACTCACCCACCTTCTAAAATTCAAAAAAAGCACTGACTTCATACCCAACTTCTCCCATGCTAGAAACTTGACCACTTACAAAAAGCACGACCACTTCTCTCTCTTCCTCTCTAAAAAAAATTCTCTTATTCGCTCTCTTAGCTCTTTGGAGCTACACCTACAAATGAAAAATACTCACGATAATCTTGTTAATCTCTTCACTTTTTATTATGTTCGCTTTCATACCGCTTTCAAGTATACTCTCTTAGTCTCTTCATTTCTTATTATTTTTTCAAGACTTTTATTGACATTTTTAAAATTTGAAATATAATTTTTCTATATAAATAGATATTTCTATCTATATAATGACTATCTTGAAACAGTATATCGAAACGTACTAGTATTGAAATATTCTGTTCCAAATCTTCAACTGAAACGAAATTCAAAACTTTAATATGCACACATGGTTAAGATAATCCTTGTACATAAATCTTTTTGGTTGCTCCATAAATACTTCTTTAGAAAGGATACCTTGAAGGATAGCATTGGTAACATCCAACTGCTTAATGGGCCAATGGAAGTGTTGTGCAATAGCCAACAACAATCTAATTGTGGTTGGTTTTATCACTGGACTAAAAGTCTTAGTGTAGTAACTCCATCTCTTTGTTCAAAGCCTTTTGCTACTAGTGTAGCTTCGAATCTATCAATAGAGCCATCAGCTTTTGCTTTTAGTTTATAAACCCACTTGCTGTTGATGACATGTTGATCTCTAGGTCTTGGATAGATAATCCAAGTTTCATTATCCAGTAGAGCCTTGAGCTCACATTCCACTCAGCTAATCATTGAGGGTTTTCCATTGCTTGTGAGAATATAAATGGTTTACAGGGAAGCTTTGTTGTGAATAAGGCTTTGATAGGATGTTTGGTGGACATACTTGAGCGGTAGAGCTGAAACTCAGGAAATTTTTTGGGCCTAGAGTTACCCGTCATTGATTGAGTGATGACTCTTGGTGGGACAACTATCGGTGATGGCGAGAGGATCTACACAATAGGTAAGGTGTTTTGAGAAGCATTGGCTGTTGTATAGCAAGTATTGAAGCTAGAATCGCTAGTCTTGTGTTGGTTGTTGTGCGGATATTCTTCCAGAATTTGACACAGGTGTAAAGTCTATTGAGTTGCAAGACTGGGAGATTGTCTCACTGAAATTGGTAATAGGATAGAAGTGAGACGATAATAGAGTTGTACTTGAGTGGAGTGATTTATCTCGTATAGGGTTGGAAGGTGCGACCTTTACCTATGCAGGAAACAACTGCCCATCAAAGACATGTCTTAACATATAGACTTTATTTTTTGCCAATACAAGACATTTTTGCCCTTTTTTATTGGAGCCATACTCAAGAAACACACATTTCTTACTCCTGAACTCTTGTAAACCCCGGTTATTTATAAATAATAATTAGAGTATTATATTGTGTGATTGGTTGTCTTGGTTGATATATATATATATATATATATATTACAAGTAAATTAGGATTATTATTATTTACAAGATTAGTTGGATAAAAAGAGCATTAGAATTTGGACATTTATAGAAAATATTTGTTGAACTTTTAAAGCATAGAGTAGGGTAGAAACAACAGCGGGTTAGAGAATAGCTTAGAAACCAAGAATAAGACAGAGAAATGATTTGTACAAACTCCAAATAGACAAGTGAACCCCACCTCAAAAAGTGCAAAATTTCTATTATTTTCTAGTGGAACCTACTTTTTTACAAAGGGCTTGAGTGAGATTTGTCTATTTAGAGTTTGTAGCCAGCGTTATTCAAGACTTTAGATCCTCGCAAAAACCCAAACTGTGACCCTAACACCTAGAACATTGAACCTGAACATGACCAGGCCAAACAACTTTACCCAGTTGCAAGGGTAACTACAAAGACGTAACACAAGGAGATATAATGCCACAGATCCAGCCGACCTCTCATCTTATAAATACCTTTCTTTCTCATCGGTGAATCAGTTCGAAAATTTTGCCAGTTGTTTTACGTTCATCTTCTTGTTCAATAGCACTTATTAAATGAAAATCAATTGTCACATGCTAAAAATCATTGAATATGAAAAGTAAATCACTGAAACTGTAAAAATAATATAGAACTTCTTTTTCATTGCATCAAGCCTCAATGCCATTGTCATCCTCCTAGACAACATCCTCACCGACAACATCCTTGTAAACTTCCTCACCTGGAGTGAGAAAAACATGAAAAAAATAAAAATTAAAATGAATCGAATACTTAGTAAAAACCATATCATACAGTAAATATAATAACATTCTAGAGTTTTCAATTAATAATACATTCATGAGAAAAAAATTATCTTACAACATATATAAACCTTTACCTCAAAGCATTAAAGAAACAATCTTTTCCTTAACCTCGAAGTATAAGCCTTCATTTCCTTAACCTCATCTTTAATGGTTGTTGCACGCTATTACCCTCTGTGTTAGGGTTAGTGGTCAACGTCGTCAATGGTTCTTTCTATGGCTAGCAAACAAGAACTTAGCATCCTTAGAAATGAGTCATCACTAGGTGCATCAACAGTGATACATTTCAATGTTGCAATCTGTCCTAACCTTATGGTACCATCTTCATGACTATCATATAGCCCATTCATTATCCCCATTAAACACATGTAGTTATACATTTTCTTTTTCTTTTTCTTTTCTTTAAATATACCTTGCATTTCATTCTTTAATATATATATATATATATATATTCATAACATATAATGTGGCGCCCTTGGCCCCCAATAGTTCTCCTTCAAGAAAATGCAGTGCCCAGGATGTGAGTTGTTGGGCTGTATCCCTTACAAGTGGGAAATCTTGTGTGCTTGTGTGCCCGCATGCCAAGCACGCATGTGTAACAAAATTCACAACGGAATAACTAAAAAGGATTAGTCGGAGACTAATTTAGTAGTCCTAGAGAAATATGCAAATACCCCTTCATTTAATAAAAAAAATATCCATGTGTCACTGTTCTTTCATTCCATATGTAATTACATACCATCACTAGATTATTACCTATATCAAAATGTAAAGTACTATAGATTGTTTGTTTCCTAATTACAATAAATATCTTTAAAATGTACAAAGATATAAACTAAACTAAGACAAGTATCCATGGCTATTCCTAGGCCAGATAGGCCTTTATTCCTTGATGTAGTTCTCATGGACTACATCTACATCAAGTCTATGATTTCAAGGAGTGAAACGTAGTAAGACTACAACGGTGAGATTTCAATGAAATCTCAATAAGTATAACAGTACTAATAGTGATAGATAATAGTATTGAATATGCACAAGTCCATGTAAATAGAGCTAGGAACACAAATGTTTTAGGTATGGTAAAGAATCACCTTTTGAGCAAAAACATGTATTCATAACAATGGCAAGGAATCACCATATGAGCAAAGCATATATATTCGTAACTATGACAAGAAATCACCCTCTCACCAATACACATATTCAAGAATTATCACAAGAATACCAAGTACAAGGAATCACTCTACCCATTCAACACAAGAAACCTCTCTACCCACCCAACCAATATGTGAAATACAATCACCAAAGCTTATCAAGGAAACACTCTACCCGTTTGACATGGGAAATCCCTCTACCTAATCAAGACGTGAAATTTATACACCAAATCACAATAGAAATGTCCCACCTAATCAACACAAGGACTCTCTCTTACGGTTGTTCATCTGGATCTAGATATTTAAAAGTAGGGGGATATCCATCTAGATAAACCCGGTTAAAATCTGGGTGGATATATCCGATTAACCAGATATCATATATGGGCTTATTGCCCAGATTTTTTTATGCCTTTTTTAATAAATTCTTCAATAAATCCTAAATTTTTGCTTTTTCTTTTTTATTTTAAATATTCTTCAATAAACACATTTTTGTTTTTTGCTTTTTTTAGTCTTTTTAACACTTTCAAAAGGCCTTTTTTTATAGGCCTTTATGTTTTTATATTTTATATAATGAATATCTTTATATCCATTTTTTTAACTTTTTAATGCCCTTTCAAAATTTTTATGAAACAAAATAAATAAATAGACATCAACACACAATATACTGCATATTACATTGTTTATATCACAATGCAAAACATCAATTTCTCATCACAATGATTTATATACATGAGTACAACCATCTTCAAATTTCCTCTGCTATTGATCTCAAAGAATTTCAATCATATTTAAAAGAATTCCAAACACTTCACAGAAGAAACAAAGTCAATGACAATTAAAATTGAAATGTAATAGAAAAATCAGAGACTTGTGAATAAGCAAAGGTGGTGTAGCATTAAACAAAGAAAAGAAAAGTAAAAATATGATTGCATGGTGTAGCATTATACAAGATTTTCTTCACTTTTACCTTTTTGTGAATAAGTGTACTAACAACATTTTTTTTGTTAATAATTTTTTTACCTTCGGTTGCAACTTTCAATCATTGCTTGATTATTTAAGTTATCCACAGCAGCTCAACATTCATTCCAACAATAGAGAAGTTAGCAAAGATAACATATGTTTGAGAAATTATACTGCAACAAAGGGATTTTGAGAATTTATGATACATAGTTGGAGGAAAACAGGACATCATGTAGAAGGAGTTCATTCCATCTTTTTGGTTTATTCAAAATTAGTTTGGAAACTCTTGTATCTAGAAAGGACTCCTAAATAAAGACAATTCATAGAAAACAGTACATACATCCAAGTTAACAATGGCCTTTCAATTAGAACCTAACCAGAATGTCATAAATGAAACTCAAAACACACACAAATAGCCTTGCAATGCAAACAAAACCAAAAACTACTACACCAACTCATAATCCCACATCAATCAATTAACATAAAACTCCAAAGGAATCTCTTTCAATTCTAATTGGGAACACCATGCCAACCTGATACTGCCATTTGCCATAAATTCCCCCCAACCTCTTCTTAATATATTCTAGTTGTTGAAGAAGCAAAAATCTTAAAAACCAAAAATAAAAATGAAACAAAAGGGGAAAAAGCTAGGGATTCGTACATTAAACTAAAGATATTATTGACCATCAATGAGATTTTTTTTTTTTTTTAAAGACCAGAAGTAATTGTCACTAGATAGCAGACTATATAGTGAAAGAAAAAGTGTCAAAAATGGGAACAACTCCTTATGCATTTTGGCCTACAAGCACAAATTTTTGTAGGCTACGAGATAGCAAAAACCATAAATCTCGAAATCACACTAAAAATATCATATTTGCAGATAAAAGTAATGCAAAAAAATAAAATAAAATAAAATAAATCCTAAAATTCAAGAATGCATGCATTAGATCTAGAACCATAAAGAACAAATATTTAAATAATGGGGGTGGAAAAATTGTAGGCATATGAAATATGATAAAACCCAACTACTAGGGAGGAAGAAGGATGGGAATCATGGGATACAGGGCAGGAAAATTTGCCTCATTTGACCCGGTGTCTCAGAGCTGGTTTGCCTTTCAAGATCCCTAAACTTCCCTCTTCTGTTATTGAGTACTTTGGAATCAACAATGCTCTGAATGTTTCTTCCAACTAGGAAAAAATAGAAATAGACACCATTTTTCTCATGATTATTATCATCATCTAAGTGGAGATACAACTTTTGGGTCAAACTTTTTGCTTTATTTGGCTTAATCTTCTCAATCAGGATGAAGACAAATTTTCCCATATAACAAACAGAAACACAACCTAGATCCAAACCAAAGGAAGGAAGAAGAAGAAGAAGAAAAAACCTACACCAAAGTGCCTCAAAGGTTGGCCATGGGCCCAACTCCATGCATTGAAACACATGATGGTAGACAAATCCCTAGCCAGAAAAAGTAGAGAGAGAGAGAGAGAGAGAGAGAGAGAGAGAGAGAGGAATATAATGAGAGTAGCGGATGGTGGCCATAGCTAGTCACCAGCAGCGATGGATAAATGATAGGAATGCTAGGGTTTTGGGGGGAGAGAGAGAGAGAGAGTAATAAGAGTATTTTGGAAGGTGGAATTTGGATGTGTAATAAGAGGACTTAATTTGAATTCAAAATTCTAAGGTCAAACAACTTTTTTTAAATAAAATCGGATATGGATAATCGGGTTAATACCCAATATCTGTAAGCAGATTCAGGTAGGTAGAATAGTATCCAGGTGGATACTGCCCAGATTTTTGAGTTCCGGACCGAACCTAAAAAAATTGGTCCAGATGCACACTATTACTCTCTGTACCAACATTATCATGTGAAACCATATGAAAATGCCCCACCTCGATCATTACGGAGAATCCCTTTGCCTGTATGAGACTTGTGGTAACGTGCCCCTTAGAAATGGTACAAGGAATCCTCAACCCGATCCCATGAGTACAGAACACATTCGAAGCACATCACTTTAAATCACATCATTAAAGTAATCGATAAATATAATGAGAGAAGTATGCATTTTCATGAGAGAAAGAGATGAGAAGCAAAATATACAATTCTTGAATATATCCATAAACACTTACCCCAAATTTCTAGTATCATTATAGGAGTGAACCTACATGAATGGTATTCTAAAGACTAATGATTACACTAAAGTGACAATTCCTCAATTGTAAAAACTCTGAGCTCTTTGCTTCATTGAAGTCATTTACAATCTCTAAAGTGAGATGTAACGAGTGTTGAAGTCCTTTATGAGCTCTAAAGTGAGATGTTGACTATCGTCCATTGCATTTTATATAGAAAGACTATTAGTTACAGTCTAGATGTTTCTTTGACCTACATATTGCTTGAATGAGAGACACTTAATCTCGATAGTGCATGTGTCCTCTCAACTTAAAGAGTGGTAGAAACCGAGTGACTGATGGAACAAGGCTCATACGTCTCTGTAACTTGGCTTGGGACGAAGCCCACAATCCTTCTCCTTATGATAGTCTCCCACGTGGTGTTAGGCCTTACTTCTAAGGTCAGACGATATGGCCTCTAGGTATGTACTCCTTCCCTAGGTGGCTCCTATGGTGACGTCATTCATGGAGTATAGGCCTTGGTACATCATCTACTGCCATCTAAGCTTCTCCAAGTTATGTTGAAGTGTTTCTAGTTGCGTTGTGCACAGGGCTTGTCTTTGCCTATTGCTCACCTTTTGTACAGTTAGCACATCCTTTGCGCATCTGTTGTAGGGCAAACCTTCCCTTGGTCACCTTGTGCCATCAACTTCTATGAGGCCCTCTATAACATGTCGCCCTTAACATATTATTATAGGAAAATTCGATGAGTGGGATATGGTTCTCCCAAGTGCCTTTGAAGTCAAGAACATAGTTCCTTAACATATCTTCTAGTGTTTGGATGGTTTGCTCCAACGGACCATTCATCTGTGGGTGATACATGGTACTAAACCTTAGCTTGATATGCATCATTACTTATAGGCTTTTACATAAATGGGAAGTAAATCTTAGATCTCAATATGATACTATGGTCTTAGGCACGCCGTGTAGCCTGACTACTATTTTAAAGTACAATCAAATTAGATTCCCTAAGATATTTGTGTTAGTAACTAGAAGATAATGAGCACTTTTGGCTAGTCTATCCACAATCACACATCTTGCATTCCTTCTACTTGGAGTCCTTGGTAACCTGACTAAGAAGTCCATAGTGATGTCGTTCCATTTCCACTCTAGGATAGGTAAAGGCTGCAAATTCCTAGCAGGTCTCTGATGTTCTGCCATTAGTTGTCTACACATGGAACATCTTTCAATGAAGAGGATAATGTTCAACTTTACTCCTTCCCACCAAAAGTCTCTATTCAAATCTCAATCCATCTTAGTCTACCAAGGTGTACCGAATAAAATGATGAATGAGCCTCTACGAATACTCTTTCTTTAACCTTTGAATTATTCGGGACCATGTTTCGATCCTTGTATAGTAGGGTGTCATCCCTACTAAGAGTGAAATGCAATAGTCCCTTTCCCTTTCTGACTCTTCGTTGAATGTCCAATAATTTTGGGTCTTGCCTTTGTTGCTCTTTTAATATATCGTAGTCCGTAGCCTAATCTCCTACATTGAGGGAAGGATTTCCTTCGATTATGAACTTTCCACTAATAGTCTTCTCATCCCATCGAGGTGGGAATCCATCTAGGAGGATCAGCTACACTCTCCATCTGAGACTCCTGACTTAGAGCATCGACAACCAAATTGGCCTAAATTCGTGCAAGACACATTGCACTCCCTTTCATCTCTTCTTCATCCCATTCTTAGAGAGAAACCTAAAAGAGCTCCGTTGGGCAGATTTCTAGGTCCTTTTGTGTGGACCTTTTCAACACTTTTTAAGTACTTTCTCACAATTACTCATTCATAAAAGTTGTTCATTTTTGAGTTTAGTTTCCGTGGATATCTTATTCATCTCATTCCATGGTCATTTGGTCCATCAATAGTATTTTTACCATGGAAAAGTCAATCTAGGTATGAAAATGGAGAGTATGTTATGTTTTGAAACTTTTTAACAAGCTAATGGACATATCTTGGTCCCAAAATTTTATGGAGTGCTTTTAGCATGTTTTTATGAATTTTCGTTGAGATTTTGTTACATAACTAAAGCTTTTGGTGATATAATTCCTTAGATCTAGAAACTTGAAAACTAGAAGTGGAAAACAGTTTTTGTTATAAGAAAGGTTGAATATTTTGTGGTTTAATCTTACTCCAAAGGCTTTGATATTTTTATATGATGATCCTACACCTCTTATATGCATGTTAGGTTGTTATTTTGAATATATATATATAGTATTAGTTCCAAAGATATGATTTTTCTATACAAAACAATTTTGGTTAGGCCTAAGATTTGATGATTTTAGTTAGATCCATCTTTTATTGATTTTTGGCCATGTGATTTTAAGTTTAATAGTTGTATCTTTTTCAAGAAATTTTTAAATCATGTGATGTTTTTTTTTTCTTTTTTGAATTTATCATCTTTTTAAGCCATGGATCAAGAGATTCATCTAGTTAGTTGAGATAAAAGTTTTTGTTTTTAGACTAAGTGTAAAATCAAAAACTCCAAGTATTGTTTTGTGATTTTTGGTGAATTTTGTTTAATGATTTAAAACATGGTTGATCTTAGGATGATGTTATGAATATGTTAGAAGTAAGATTTGATTTTTTGGGATTCTTGGTGATGTTTTGAATAAGGTCAAAACTTGTGATTCAAGGGTTTGTTTTTTTGTTAAAAATTTTGTATAATATGCCATACTACAAAAAGATAATACTCTCTACCTGGTATTGCAGTCAAAGCTATGCGCCGTCGAGTACTATGGTAAATGACTATAATGTGTCGTACTATAGAAGGATGATAGGTGCTGCCTAGTATTGCAGTCAAGCTTATGCGCTGCCAAGTACTATGATGAATGAGTGTAATCTACCATTATGTTATGTTATGTTCACGTTCACGTTATGTTTCAAGTTCACGTTTATGTTATGTTCATGTTCACGTTATGTTTAAATCTAGGTTTAGGTCATGTTATGCTCAAGTTTATGTTATATTCAAATTCACGTTCATGTTATGTTATGTCATGTTCACGTTCACGTTATGTTTCAAGTTCACGTATGTCTTATTATGCTTAGGTTCATGTTATGTTTAAGTTCATGTTCATGTTATGTATATTCACGTTAATGCTAGTTTCAAGTACGTGTTATGTTTCAAGTTCACGTTCATGCTATATTGTTAATCCATGTTATGTTTTAAGTTCATGTTCATGTCATGTGATGTTAAGTTTAGTTCACATTTCTGTTCAAGTTATTTTAGTTAGGCCATGCTATATGTGAAGTTATACTATGCTTACTTACGCCTTTAATTATGTATTCATGCTTCTACACTCATGCATGCATCATTAACCTGGGTGGAAATTTCCTGTTAACTTGCTAAGATTTGTAATCAAATCTCACCGTAGTAGTCCCAACTACCAATCCTACCGAATGATAGATGATTTGTCAGGATCAGAGTAGGGAGTGGACACTGGCAGACTGGAGAAGGAGGTTGACTAGACGTTGCAGATGCAATGCGGAGCTTCCGTAGTTAGGCCTTTTGACAGTATTCTGGCCTCGTTAGTCAAGTTACGCAAATTACTTGACGAACTGGCTCAATAGTGTATTTTGGTAAAGTAAATATGGAATCTAGTCTCCAATGTTTTGATATTATAGTCTTTTGAGATCCGTACTATAATTATGAATGTCTATTTTGTTAAGTATGCATGGATTATGCTTTAACTATTTGGGATATTATAAGTTTGGTGCATAGTATTGCTTAAAAGAAATTATTCGCTGTGAATATTGTATGATACTATATACATGTTAAGAACATTGTATCTTATACATAAATGGGGGTAAGTAACCTTGTATTATATGTCCCGACGCTTCAGATGTTCATTCGATCCCAAGTAGAATCTAAGGGTGTCACACCATAGTTGGACTATAGCCCCCACCGCTTGGTCATCGTGTGCCTCTTCTCCTCAAATGTGCAACACTAACTGGATAGCACCTGCATCTTATGGCTTCACTCCAACCCCCACGACAACCACCATGCTAAGGCTAACACCACCCCCAATCCATTGTCAGACTCCGCCCAATGGATGTTGTCCGTAGCCCCCACTTTGCATGGTGCATAAACTTCCTTTCCTCATCTCTCTCTCTCTCTCTCTCTCTCTCTCTCTCTCTCTCTCTCTCTCTCTCTCTCTCTCACACACACACACACAGAGAAATTTCTACCACCGCCATAGTTCTCAGCCAACATAGCCTCTTGCTCCGTCGCGTGTCTCCTTCTCTCACAATGAGGATGGAACTATCATCTCCATTGCACTACCATTTTTCTTCCACAAGTGAGGTTGTTGTCAGTCTTTAGAATTCTATAAGTATATTCACATGAAATATGTATTTACTTTATTACCCTTAGTGTAAGTTATGGCAGCAAACATATTGGCTATCCTCACATACAATGTTTTAAGTTTGGTTTAGTTTTTACCTTGGTACGGGTTGTGGGTTTGATTTTTTTAATATCTAAATTTATACATAAAGTACTTAAGGATTTAAATTATATTACTAAGTATTAGTTTTAAAACTAAAGTTTTAGTAGTAAATAATAAAAATAAAATTTATTCTTAACATTTTAAATACGAGTAAGTCTAGTTTATGAAACGAGTATACACTGTTATTTAATATATATATATATATATATATATTATAATAAAATATCTTGAGCGGGCCAATTTTATTGATGAGTTAGACTTTTAAATTGGACTGATTTTAATTGTTGTAGAACACCACTATAATATTTTGTGGTGGGCTAGGCTGATAATAAACTTTAGGTTTAGGATATATGGGTTAGTTAGGCATTTTAGATTCTTAATTGTAAAGTATGTGCTTAATTAAAGAGTCATGCATGATTGGAAATTGGTGAAGATACGTGCTTATTTATAGGTGACATTGATATTCGCTTGATGCTGTAGTGAGTAAAATTCAGAGAAGTTAAAAAGTCTAGTAAGCAGAGTTCCTATGCTAAATTTTACAGAAAAAGAAAATAGATTGAGGTTTATTTGTGAAAAATATGCATAATATGTTTTGAAAAGAAATGTGAAAACAATCTCAATTATGTATTTTGCATTACTCAAGAAATTTTTATAAAAGAGAGAGCATTTTCTGATATGACTGATATAGACATGAGCAACAAGGTTAGCATTCTGTTTGTGAACTGTGCAAAAAGAGAAAATTTAAAATTTAAAAATTTGCACTTGTTCTATAAATATGCTCTAAATCTATTTTGATATGTGAAAATAATATGAATCTGTTCAGTACTCTATTTAATATGATATGACATCTAAAAAAATCTTTGTTATAACATTCTGATTTTGTATCTAATTTTGACTTTGATTATGATACAATGATTCTGTTTCTGTTATATGGATGGTACTAACATCTCTAATATCAGTGTACCCACTTTGGAAACAAAGTAATTTTTCTGCATAGTTTTTTCTATGTGCAAACTTGAGGCTCCGAGAATGAATAAGGAGAAGATTCACATTATAATATTATATGGTTTGGAAATCGGAGATAGCACAACCCTACCATGAGAGTTAAATATGGTCACTGATATGATATGGGGATATGTTATGATATGATACGATATGATAAGATGAAGATGTTTAGACATGTTATGCTAAAGGTTTTTTGAATATGAATAGTTTGAAATGTTGCTTTGATTTTCTAATAACACATTTTGATATCTGCATATTAAAATTGAAATAATTTTTTACTGCATTATGAACTCTTTGAAAAGACTCATATTTATATACTAGTATATGTTCTCTGTTTACTAAGTTGTTAATAATTCATCCCTTATTTCCACAATATTTTTCAGATAATTTAAATATTTTTAGCAAAGAATCAAGATTAGGGAGTGTAGATGAGATGATTTAAGTATGGTGGATTAAGCATGGAAGGATGATACGATTATTTGAGAAATTTATTCAATAATTTTGTTGTGTTTTGATGACTTGGCATTTTGAAAGTTGATGTTTATTTGAGATTTTGTGGTATTTTAGATTACTTATGTTGGAGTAATTGATTTGAAATAGTAAGTTGTATAAGTAGTTTATGGTTGTATGGTTGGGAGATAATCTTAGGTAACAAGAGCAAACTTCCTAGACTTCTGGGATCAGGGATTTACAATTTTAGTTCTAGGATTTTGATTCGATGACTTTGATTTTTATAAATGTTCTTGAGTGTGACCACCCAAACTTAGCCAAGTTCTTACCTACTACTGTGACGCCCCAGCCCCCACTTAGGATTGGACAATGACTGAAGTGTTAGGACATGTAACTCAAGGCTATAGACCCATGTACATGATAGTTAAGATGCAATGCACCTAATATATTCCAACATTATGCAATAAGTAGCAGCGGAAAAATTCATGTAAAATTAAGCAAAATTTTAAGCAATTTGAAAAAAATATAACATGATACGATAAGCTAATTATCCCAAAATGATTTCATTTGTTCAAGTTACTCCCAAAATAGGTATTGTTTTGAAATCTCCCTAAACAAAGGGACCTTCAAAACTAAATCACAATTTAAGAAACAGGAAACTTCATTAGCATTAAGGTCCCATCACTAGTTACACTCAACAAAATTCCCCTTGTTTGCAGGTGCTCTAGCTCAAGAAGTCCCAACCTGAAAGTGACTTCTTTTGCCTCAACAAGGTAATCTCGAGCTTGTTTAAGATATTCCATCACAAAACCCATGTGTTCCTTTAACTTAAAGGCCTTTTCGAGCTCGGACAACAAGTCTCATTATCATCCTTATTAAGGGCTTCTAGAATGTCCTTAAGACACTATGCTGTGAGCTCCAATATGGAGGCAACAAAATTATAACGGGCCTCTACCTTTAACTCGTCTTCTATTAGCTCATTAATCTCATTCATTACTCTATAAGATCTTGCGTGCTTGCCACAACTTATACCATTCTGGGTTGGGAATGATAGTAAAAACTATCATGGTGAAATTTTGATAAGTCTTAGCAAATAAGCACACAATATACAACAAATAACATAGGCATATAAAGGCAAACTATGAAATGAATGCATGGACTTGTACTTGACATAAAACTTGACTTATGCAACTTTGACTTTTGAAAATAAAACATCATTTCCATCTTTTCATATTGATCAATAAACATGTAACATAACTTTGTGCTCATTGTCTTGTTCATTTCTTATAACATATAGTTGGATACCTCACGACTCCCTGATACACCTTTGGTTCCCTGTTAGTTATCGCATCATCCAACGGCTCACTTGAACATGGTGAGTACATCATAATCTTTAACTTATGCGGCAGTTCGCATATTTTGCCTTCACCTTATTTTCAATGTATTGCACTCACTAACTTTAGGTGCTACCCCACTCTGGTATCCTTTCCACAATGATCCATTCGAGGTCCGTCAATGGTTCTTTGTCAACCCAGGAGCTACCACTCCATTTTAAACACTACAGAGTAGATATAAGAGTTCCACTAGGACATTTCCCTATTCTAGCATTTGGGGTCATGATAAAACATGTATCTACTCTTTTCTTTGAAAACAGTTTGCGATCCAAATGCATGTCATATGAGACTTGTAACACTTTTCTTTTCATAGGCCATATGAACATGTGAATGTCGTGAGTTATGCAATCATGTAATCAAATATTGAACATCTCGGGTTACTACTTGAAACTAATATAATATTCGAATGTGCAGTTTACAACATAGGCAAAACACTCAACACATATGCCAAATTGGAAGAACCATGTTGAAACCTGAGCATAGACATATAGACATGGCCGAATTATTGAGACTTGTAAAAACATGTTATAACCACCAACTTGAACTAAGAGAATCCAAGAACATCATAACCAAGTAAGAATGGCATGATCATCATGTGAATCCCATTACAATCAAGAAATTATCATCAAACAACTAGCATATAAAATAGCAACAAAAAATGCAACGTTTACACAACATATATGAATATTATCCAAAGTAGGTTGAGAGTCTACTTACAAAAAATCTGGTGAGTTAACAAATAGCAAGCTGAAAAAATATATAAACAACATTAGACAAGGACAGACGAAAAACCCTAATTCAAGTGGATGCATGTATTGGTGTGTCTTAACTAGGGATTACTCCCTCATGGCTCATGAACTCCTTTTTATGGCTAAATAGGGTCCTCATGCATTTGGACCTCACTCATATAGCCGAATTCTATAGACAAAAAGGAATCCTAGTTCAAACTCAAAAGGGTGGTCATGGCTCCTCCCCTTCCAAATAGTCATGCTCACGTAGGGTGGATTAGTTCTCCCCTTGAGAAGGAACCTTAGCCCTATCCCAAATGTCCATGTGCACAAGAAAGCATGGATCATCTTCTTCACTCAAAATAGTCATTGGTGTGTGTGTGTGGATGAGGATTGGCGTATGACTCTTACCATGCATGTTCCTTCCTCTTGGAGAATGTCTCTACTTCCTCCGTTGCTCATAAGATTGGTTGGATGAAGGTGGACAGTGCATGTAAGGTGTTTGGTTGGAGAGAAACAATGAGAAAATGCAAGAGAATGGTGTGAGAATTGTGTAGCTGTGTGGGAGGAGAAGTGACGCGAGTGGGAATCCAAAAGTTGTCAAAAAGACTTCGCTCGTCAGCCCCTCCCATTTTATAGACATCCTCTCCTTCCTTGGAAAATCAAAAGACTCATGCATGGGTGCCACATGGAACCATGGCTGAAAATCTCTTCATCTTCCTCATCATTGAGTTGTGTTGGGAAAACCAAAAGCCTCCTAGACAAGTGGCATGTACCCCTCCATTTGAAATCCTAACTTTCAAAAATATCCTTCCACATGTGTCTAGGTTCACTATATTTGATGGCAAAGAGGTCAAAACACAAACCCTCAATCATCCTTGAGGTGGATGAACGTGCGCATGCTTGCCACATGGCAAGTGGTGTGTGTATGTGTGGGGGGTGGCTGAAACTCCTCATTTCCCCACATAACCTTTCCTCTTCTCTAAGCTTGGGGTCACGTGTGGGTGTTGGTTCCCTAGGCAAATGACATGTGGCATGTGGGAGTAGGGTGCATGTGTGGTGGCCGAATCTAGGAACTTGGTTTTGCCTTGTCCCAAGGTATCTCATCCACCTCTCATCATTGGATCCTTCTAGAATCCCCATCCCAAATGCATGTATGACACATGGCACATTGCATCTCCCTTGGCTGAAACTGTAGTTCTTGTGGGTTGTGGTTTTCCCTTTGAGCTTCCCCATGTGTCATTTCCCATGCCACTCCTTGGAACTCTCATGCTTTCAACAAGTGGCAAAAGATTGTCGGTTTTCTCCTTTGACCGAATCCATATAGTCCCTTAGAACAATGTGCCTCTAATTTTACACAATCCCCAGGCACCCCAAATCATTGCATCTTCTAGGAACTCACACAAGTGCATGTGTGTGGTGTGTGTCCCTTAGTGTTCAGAAACCCTCTTCTCTCTCTCTCTCTCTCTCTCTCTCTCTCTCTCTCTCTCTCTCTCTCTCTCTCTCTCTCTCTCTCCATTTTCATGACCAGGTTCAATGTACCCAGGGTGTTGGCTTGCATACTAGCCTCATGACATCACTTGTGCTAACCAAAGTGCTAGGTTCCAATGATGGAAATTTATAGGGAAGACCAAAAGCTTTTTCCCCCTTCCATGTGGACACACCTCATGCTAAAACCCTAGTTAGGGTTTTTCCTAACCCTAGGCCCTTAGTGGTCGATTCACACTAGCCCATGAGGGGCATCCTAAGATAACAAGGCCATTGAAGCTTCCTATACTCTCTGCATGCCAAATTTTGGATAGATAACTAAGTGGGTTAAACTAATCATAACAAAAGTAATAGACGTGGCCTTGCCTAAGTCCAAGTCATCACATCCTTCTCCCCTTAAGAAAAGATTTCATCATCGAAATCGGCACTATAACCACCAACTCAGAACAACTTGCACTAAGTATGAACTCAATTATTACCTCTATTACTAGCTATCGTGGAATCTTTAAATGATGATGGAGGTGGTACTTCATTTTCTTCTTCTGTCACCAAATCTTGCGATAAATAGAATCTGTCCAAATCATAGTCATAATACATATTTACCCACATCTCATTCAACATATGCTCTATTTTGAGCTTAGTGTCTTCTAAGGGCTGACCCTCTTTATGGAAATGAATACGGTCCATCAAGGTAACCAAGGTCTCAAAAGGCGTATACATACTCGCACAGGCTTCTGCAGTGGGGCTAGTTTCTGCTTCTTGGCTGAGTCTAAGAAAACATATTCTCTCGGCATCTTCCATACTAACAGTTCATGTGAGGGTTGCTGCTCTTATGCCGTAACGCTCTTCATAGAAAAATATTTCATCTAAAATTCGTATCCATCACATGGGTGCAATGATGCTCAAACCTCTCCATCTATTGCCAATGAGCAACCATCATTTGGTCTCTTCTCTCGATTCGGTTCCTGCAGCTACGTTCTCGTCTTTCTCTAATTTGAGCTACTAAGGATATAGACATACGTGGGGTTTTTCTAGGTTGTGTCATGTCCTATTTCAAGAGTATGGTACATACATACAATGTTACCAATAATGAAGAGATCAAATAAAATCAAACAAGAATTTATATCAAACAAACCAAAATACAACTAGTCATACACAATTTCCTATCAAACGTCTAGACCTAAGATATAAACAAGTGAAGGTATTTAGTGGCAAAAGATTGTTGCTTTCCTCCTTTGGCCGAATCCATAGTCCCTTAGAACATTGTGCCTTTGATTTTGCACATTCCCTAGGCGCCCCAAATCATTGCACCTTCTAGGAACTCACATAAGTGCATGTGTGTGACGTGTGTCCCTTAGAGTTACAAAACCCTCTTTTCTCTCTCCCCCCTCTTCCATTTTCATGATCGAGTTCAATATACCCAGGGTGTTGGCTTGCATGTTGGCCATGTGGCATCACCTGTGCTAACAAAGTGCTCATTTCCTAGGTTCCAATGATGGGAATGTCTAGGGAAGACCAAAAACTCCTTCCCTCCTCCACGTGAATGCCTTTCATGCTAAAACCCTAGTTAGGGTTTTTTCCCAAGCCCTAGGCCTTAGTGGCTGATTCACACTAGCTCATGAGGGGCCTCCTACTAGGCTTGGATGCCCCTTTCTCTAAGATAACAAGGCCCTTGAAGCTTCCCATACTCTCTGCTTGCCAAAATTTAGACAGATAACTAAGTGGGTTAAACTAATCATAATAAAAGTAATAGACGTGGACTTGGTTAAGTCTGGGTCATCACAATTACTTTTATTATCTTAGCCTTAGTCCAATTAGAATTTAGCCCAAGAATTGGTGAGATGAGAAATGAGGAAGTAACAAGAGCCTTACCTTTTTCTAAATAAGATAGGTGCCCAAGCCCACAAAAGGCCCATAGGACTATGAAATTTTTTACCACCACAAGGTCTAGGGTTTTGGAAAAACAAAATTAGGGTTTTGAATATGGAAGGAGGCGCCCAATTGGGAGAAAGTGGCCTTTAGGTTCCTGAAGTTTAAGTAATTTGGAATCGTGGGAAACGGCATTTCAGTTTGGCATACAGCTGACCACATGGAAGCATGCAAGATAGCTTCTAGAAGAAGCTAAAATGATGAAAGGAAGACAAAGACTTCGGCTCACTTAGGGCACACATCCACTCCAACCACCCCACTTGACCAACATGAAACCTCACTTCTAGGATTCATTTTATCTAGACTTAAAAATGGAAAAATGGAAGAGAGAAGTGAATTTCGGATGCCCAAGGGGCACCCGTCACCCACTCTTTAGCATTTAAGTATGAGAATATCTAGGAGATGCAATCATGAATGAGTGCAATAGGCACATGGGGAATCATGAGATTGGGACACAAGCCTCTAGGAAATCTCTAGGATTTGACTAAGGGAATGAACATGCCTAATCTCATGAAAGCCAATCTTCTTTTGGCCATTTGTCACACATGCAAAAACTTTAGAGTTTCTA
This sequence comes from Carya illinoinensis, assembly GCF_018687715.1. Taxonomy (NCBI): domain Eukaryota; kingdom Viridiplantae; phylum Streptophyta; class Magnoliopsida; order Fagales; family Juglandaceae; genus Carya; species Carya illinoinensis. Next base: position 19,334,479 of record NC_056752.1, read on the forward strand.
AAGGGGCAGTAATGAGGAAGTTGATGAGGGGGCTTTGGGATGGAGTCACACACCACCCATAATGGTTTCTAGAAGAATCTTTGGGTATGAAAAGATAATAAGGTTTCAACTAGAGCGAAAACATACACACGCCACATGCCAAATGGTATCCATCAATAAGCTTAGGATCCAAGAAGGTTATAATCGTGATGAGGAACACATAGTGTTTTGGCCATAAGGATCTGCATGCTCATTGTCCATAGCATGGGTTCTTTAAACCTAGACCACAAAGAGGGAAGCCAAGAGCCATATAGGGTTTCGGTTAGGGCAAAGAGCCTTGCCACTTGTCATCCATGCTAGAGGAACCCTTTGACATTTTCAAAAGGGCAATGATGAGGAGGAAGAAGGAAGATTTCAACCAAGGGAGGAAGCAATATGCCACATCACACCCATGCACAAGGACCCTTTGGTTTTCACATCAGGATTAATGATGAGTGAGAGAGAGAGAGTGTGTGTGTGTATGTAGGAAATTGAAGAGGTATTAAGGGTTTCATTAAAGAGGTTGGCACCTTACTCCACCAACGACACCCAAAGGTCATTTTGTCCAAATTGTCAGATTTCACCTCTCCTCTTCTCTCTCTATCTCGCCCACTGTAGGAAAAAAACACAAAATACCATTTTCTCTCCCCCCCCCTCCAAAAAAAAAACCCCTCCACACACACAACATAGGAAGGAGAACAAGGGACCCTGCATTGGATAGAACAGTATGTTTAGAATCTCCAAGCCTTTTCCTCTCTCTTTTCTCTTGAACACATGCGCTTGTGAGGATCTATGAGTTGAAGAAGGTTCGATTGAAGAAAATAATAGGAAGATGTGTCATGGTCTTGTCGTGAAGTTTATGGGATTCATGAAGTAGTTGGCTCAACTATGCCTATTTTTTTGAAATTTTTGGAGTTGTTTTGATTAAGGTCAAAACTTGTGATTCAAGGATTTGTTTTGGTGTTAAAAAAGTTTGGGTCTTTTTACAAAATGTTTGATGCTGATAATTAATTTTTTTAATGTATGTTTTAAGCATGGTTAACGTAGGATAGGAAGATCTTTGTTGTAAAATTTGGGTTTAATCACGAGTTTTGAAATTGGAAGAAATTGCAACAAAAATCAAGAGATGTGGCCTATGGATGTTTCAACCATAGTGAGTTTACCATAGTTGTAAATTATTTTAAATTTTTCTAAGTTGATATTTGAGTTTAGGACAAAATTTTCATAAAGAATATAAATTTTGGTAATTTTTGGAGTTAGGATGTGAAATCCTTAAGTTAGGGGTAAAATGATCATTTTTCTACATGTAGAGGGTAAAATAGTAATTTTAGCTTAAGTTGTCTTTTTTACTTATTTCTAATTGTTAGTAATTAAATTTCTAATTTATAGAATATCCTTTTACAGTTTCTCGTATTTTGCACTTTATTTTTATGGAACGCGACAATCAAGGTAAATTAGCTCTTAACTTACTATCAATTTACTCTGTATGTGTGATGGGTAAGGGAACTACAGTTTATGTTCGTATATTGTCTTATATGTCATACCATGCCATGTCATTACATGTTTATCTGTTACATGAATGATTTTGTCACGAAATACCTATGTGTTACACAATATATTCTATCACGTATTGACATCTATTGCAAGTATGTTACATTACGTATGTCATCTGTTACATGTATGTCATGTCACATAATATTCACTATTATGTGTTATGTCATATTATGAAATATTGTCTGTTATATGTTATGTCATGTTGCGAAATGTTTCTATCTCAAATAAGTCATGTCTCTTAAGTTACGTTCAAGTCATATTATGTGATGTCAGGACTTTTGTGCCTTCATATTCCAGTTAAGTTTTGTCTCAAATACAGTTGTGTATTTCAAGAATAGTTAAATTTCAGTTAACAGTTAATTTGTACTATGGTCAAGGAGGATACGCGCTGCCTAGCATTGCGGTCAAGGCTATGTGTTGCCGAGTACTAATGTGAAGGAGTATAATATGCCGTGCTACAGATGAATAAATCAATTAAGTTATATTATGGTCAAGGATAATACGCACTGCCTGGTATTGCGGTCAAGGCTATGCAATATCGAGTATTAAGGTAAATGAATATAATCTGCCATAGTATAGATGGATAAATTAGTTAAGTTATATTACAATCAAGGATAATATGCGCTACCTGGTACTACTGTCAAGGCTATGCGCTGCTGAGTACTATGGTGAAGGAGTATAATCTGTCATATTACAGAAAGATGCTACGCGTTGCTTGATACTGCAGTCAAGGCTATGCGCTACCGAGTATTACGATGAAAGAGTATAATCTGTTGTTATGTTATGTTACATTCACGGTCACATTACGTTTCAATTTCACGTTCATGTCATGTTATGTTCACATTTATGTTATATTCACGTTTACGTTATATTTCAAGTTTCTGTTCATATCATGTTATGTTTACGTTCATATTATGTTTAACCTCACGTTCATGTTATGCTATATTCATGTTCATGTTATGTCTCAAGTTCATATTTATGTCATGTTATGCTTAGGTTCATATTATGTTCAAGTTCATGTTCATGTTATGTATGTTCACGTTCATTCTATTTTTTAAGTTCATGTTATGTTTCAAGTTCATATTCATGCTATGTTGCTAGTCCATATTATATTTTAAGTTCACATTCATGTCTATTTTTTTATGTTTAACCTCACGTTCATGTTATGCTATATTCATGTTCATGTTATGTCTCAAGTTCATATTTATGTCATGTTATGCTCAGGTTCATATTATGTTCAAGTTCATGTTCATGTTATGTATGTTCACGTTCATTCTATTTTTTAAGTTCATGTTATGTTTCAAGTTCATATTCATGCTATGTTGCTAGTCCATATTATATTTTAAGTTCACATTCATGTCATATTAAGTTCAAGTTTAGTTTCAGTTCAAGTTATGTCAGCTCATGCCATGTTATGTTAAGTCACGTTATGCTTATTATTTCATGCCATATTATGTCAACTTATGTCATGCTTACTATTGACTTTGATTGTGCATTCATGCATTTATTACCATGCACGCATCATTAATCTGTGTGGGAGTTTTTTGTTAATTTGTTGAGATTTGTAATCAAACCTCACCGTAGTAGTCTCAACTACCATTCTCCCCGAATGGTTAGGGAAGGTATAACTATTGGGGGGCCCTCAAAGTTTGCTAGAACACGAAGAAATGGGCATCAGGTTCTCGTGATGGAAAAGCAACAAAATGCCTTTGGGAGATTCTTCTCCTTATCAGAGTTTGGTCAAGCAAAGTGTCGAGGCTTGATAGTGATACTAGAAGGGAGAAATGGGATAGGATGGAAGAACTTCGGGGAATTACTGCAGGAGCTATCGATAACAACCTCTGGTTTTTTTTTTTGGGGGGGGGAAATAGAGGAAGACAAGCAAGGCCATCGATTCCTCCATTGCAGGGTTACCCAACCCCATTGTACAAGGAGGTGGTGTCTCGAGCTCCAAAAAATGCAGAGATGGCAGGAGATCTTTCTCTTATGGGAAAAGATCAGTTTTGTGGAGAAGGTGGCAGGGGTATGTCGAGGCAAAATATGGAAACACTGATACAAGCAGTCGCAGAAATGGAGAAGCAAGTAAGCTCGCTACAGTTTAATATGGCCTTATTAAAATGATGAGTTCTGAAGGGTGGGAGGTGTGATGCTTTTCTGGGTCATTTAGAAGGCCCGTGTAGAGGGCTGGCCCGCTAGGAGTTAGTTCATAAAGGGAAGGGCTTGGCTACGGATGGGCCTAAAGAGAATAAGTGGCCTGAGCAACAGGCCCAGCCTATCGTATAGGCCCAACCTCAACAGACCCACACGGAGCGAAGGCACCGAGCTTTCGTCTTGTGCACAGATGACCCTTCATCATCGAGTGGGCTCCAACATCCACTGTTGGCGATGGGTCAGGGATCACCGGCGAAGGAGATGGTGCCACCGACAAGCTGTGGAATGGAGGATGGTGCAGCGGGGAAGGTTACTGGTTTAGATCCAAGTGGCTCTAGCGGCTCAGATCCGGGTAGCATCGCCGGCGAGTACTGGGATGTTGTACAGTGTGTAGAAAGATCCCAGAGGTTTAGAACAGAGTCTGGGTAGGGTCAACTCGTCGCCGGCAAGTTCTCTATTGTCAAAGATAGCACAGAACACGTCCCCGGAGGTGGATAAAGGCACTGTCATCCCCTCTAGGCCATCTGATGCGTCGGAGGGGAGCCTTTTGCTCTCTGAGTTGTCGACAGAGCCTGTAAACTTTGATCTAGGTGGTTTTGAGTGGAAAAGTGTGGGGGATGGGCTTTTAGTCCGTGAACTAGGAGGAGTTGAGGGGATAAGTTTGAGGGATGGCAGTAGGGTAGCCAAAAATTTGCTGGCACCTAGAAATGAATCTAGTTCTTCAATCTCAGCTTCTTCCTTGAATATGCAATTAGCCTTAATGAACAGGGACCTTTTCGGTGGGGATGGGGCTGTGATAACCCCTTTATGTACTCTTCCCCCCAACCTTGTTTATGGAAGTGGTTCCTCTTCTTGGGTGTTCAAGAAGGTGGAGGAAATACAAGACATTGTTGGGATCTCTATTGGAGGCTACACAGAACAGTTCAAGGCTCTCCTAGTGGCAATCGAAGATAGCCATTCGAAGTCAGTCATAAAACAGGATAGGGAACTTAAAAGGCTAACTTGTTCTATAAAGTATGATGTGAAGGATGGGAGCGGTGGAGGGGATAGATCGAAAGGGAGGGGCAATAGTCGTTTACATGCAATCTAAAATAATTAGTTGGAATGTGTGAGGGCTTAATGACTGCAATAAGCACCTTCGTATCAAATCATTGTTGCGGTCGTGGAAGGCTGATGTGGTGTTTTGACAAGAAACTAAGTTGCGGTACATTGATAGGAAAATTGTGCGGAGTTTATGGGGATGTCCATACATGGCCTGGACATACTTGGTCTCTCTGAGTGCCTCAGGTGGAGTGTTATTGATGTAGGACAAAAGAGTAGTAGAGGCAAGTAAGGAATATATGGGGGAATACACGGTAGCGTCTTTATTTAAAAATGTCGTCGATGGGTGGGAATGGGGATTTGTGGGCATTTATGGTCGTAATGTGGATAGGGATAAGAGGAGGCTATGGGAGGAGTTGGCGGGACTATTTTCTTTTTGGGAGGTGTCGTGGTGTATGAGTGGTAATTTCAACATTATTCGTTTTCCTAGTGAGCAATTTAGACATTATAGGAATTCTGAGGCTATGGAGGAGTTCTCAGAGTTCATTTTTTATTTGGATCTCATGGATCTCCCACTGGTTGGAGGAGAGTTTACGTGGTCAAACAGATGGGTTTGGTTAAAACTGGATAGATTTTTGGTATCCCCCTATTGGGAAGCCCACTTTCCAGAGGTATGCCAAAAACGGTTCGCTCAAGTCAGTTCAGATCATTTTTCTATATTATTGGATTGTGGGGGCATTCACAGTGGACATCGGTACTTCAAGTTTGAAAACATGTGGCTTGCTACGGAGGGTTTTGTAGAGATGGTGCATGCTTGGTGGTCATCATATCAATTCATCGGTACTCCAAGTTTTATTCTTGCAAGCAAGTTGAAAGCTTTGAAATTAGACCTGAAGAAGTGGAACTTGGAAGTTTATGGCCACATTGACAACCAGAAGAATAACCTGTTGGAGGAGTTGCAAGAGTTAGAGAGAAGATAATTATTGGGAGATACTTCGGAGGAGGTGCGTGTGAGGAAAGGCACGGCTATGGCAAATTTGGAGAGTCTTGTTGTCGGAGGAGATTTCTTGGCTTCAAAAATCCAGGGCCCTTTGGCTGAAAGAAGGAGATAAGTGCACAAAGTTTTTTCATAAAGTGGCCAATTCACATCGGCGTTGTAACTCTATAGAGGTTCTACGTTCAGGTTCCCAGGTGTTATCCTCTCCTCCTGAGTTAGAAAATCACATTGTGGATTATTATGAGTCTTTTCTCACAGAATCGGCTAATTGGAGGCCAAAGTTGGATGGCTTATCTTTTGAGACTATTGATTCTCAGAATGCGTGTGTCTTGGAGAAACCTTTTGAGGAAGAAGAGATTTACAAGGTCATCTCTGGTATGACCAAGGATAAAGCGCCAGGACCGAACGGTTTTTCTATGGGCTTCTTTTATACCTATTGGGACATTGTAAAAAAGGATGTTATGCATGTTTTTAAGGAATTTCACTCTTTTCAAAAGTTTGAAAAATCTCTTAATGCAACATTTATTGCTCTCATTCCCAAGAAACATGGAGCTTCAATCATAGAGGATTTTCGCCCGATAAATTTGGTTAGTGGTATCTACAAAATTATTTCGAAGGTGCTAGCTAGCCAACCGTTTAAGCCCAGTTTTGGATCTTATTATTTCTAAGCCTCATAATGCATTCATTCGTGGGAGGCAAATTCTTGATTCGATACTTATAGCAAACGAGTGTTTGGATCATAGATTGAAAGAGGGAAGATTAGGGATTCTGTGCAAGCTCGATATGGAAAAGGCATATGATCATGTGAACTGGGAATTCCTCCTATATCTACTTAGGAGGTGCGATTTTGGTGATAGATGGATTGCTTGGATGCGTCATTGTATTTCTACCGCCCGGTATTCAGTTCTAGTCAATGGTACACCAGCTGGTTTTTTTATAGTTCTCAGGATTTGCAGCAAGGAGATCCTTTATCTCCTCTCCTATTTGTTATAGTTATGGAAGCCCTTAGCCGGATGGTACAGGCTGCGGTGAGGGGAGGGCTCATATCTGGTTTTCAAGTGGGTCATGGTTCTGATAGCTCGACTACCCTTTCACACCTTTTATTTGCAGACGATACTGTATTGTTTTGTGAAGCAGATACTAGCCAGATCCAAACTTTACATGCATTGTTACTTTGCTTTGAAACAATGTCAAGGCTTAAGGTGAATCTTGACAAGTTGGTACCAGTGAGTGTGGTTTCGAACATACTCAATTTAGCAAGTCTATTGGATTGTAAGGTGTCTTCCTTGTCTCTGAAGTATCTGGGTCTCCTATTGGGAGCAACTTTTAAGGCTAGAGCTATTTAGGACGGGGTGGTGGAGAAGATAGAAAAAAGGAGGAGGTGGTCTTGCTTTGGAAAACACATTAGTGATACCTCGTTTTTACGTGTATTTTCACTGAAAGAGTATTTTAATTTAATTAAAATATTGGTTCTTTTATTTTAAATTATCGTATTTTAATTGGATTTATTTAATTGTGAAATTTATTTTGTAGAGCTTTCTTAATATTAATTATCATTTTGAGTTTAATTTGCTATGTAATTTATTTTAGTTTGTTTTTAGATTTAAAATTATGTTGTTAATATTTACTAGTTATTTATTATATTTTAGCTTGATGTGGCGTTTAAATTATTTTATTCGTTTTCTAGCTTTTAAAATTGTTTTCGTCGGATCAATTTCTGGACTCCAGAGGTGAGGATTGTACCTCATTTCTTTTCCCCATCTTTTCTTTTTCTCTTTTTCTTTTTCTCTTTTCTTTTTCTTTCTCTTTTTTCTTTCTTTTTCTTTCTTTTTCTCTTTTTTCTCCTCCGGTTCTCCCCTTCCCGCGCTCTCTCTCTCATCTCCTTATCTCCGTTTTCTTTCGCCGCCCAGTGTCGCCGTTCTCCGGTGCCGTGTGCAACACCACCCACCCAGTTCTCTTCCCCTCCGGCCGGTGTACCCTCCACCAAGTCTCACCTCCATCCGAGCCACCGTTAGCTGCCACGATCTCCTCCAAGCTGCACAGTTTTTCTCCCATTTCGCCGTCATCATTCCACCTCTGACCACCACCTCTTCACCACATCATCACCGACCTCTTACCGTCCTAAACCACCTATTTTCAGCTCTGATCCGTTGCCGGAGCAGCCCCCATGAGTTCATCTTCGTTTTGGCCATTTTTCTCTTCCACAGCCATTTCCTCTGCCACCCAAGGCTCATTCTCAGTTCCACTAGTTTCATAAACACCTATAGGTCATTCCCTATCAATTCCAAGTCTTGGTTTGTCCCCATTCAAAAGTGGGTATTTTACAACCCACAGCCATAGTGTTTTTACACTGTTACGTTGCTTTTTCTTCGCTCTTTTCAGCTCGTTGATCCTTTGAATATTATTATATAGTGCTGTAAGTATTTTTCAAACTCTATTTTAGATTTGAATATATTATTACTTTTACAATAAATTCTTTGGCTGGTTGGTTATTCCGGACTAAGTCCGAGGAGTCGGGGGTCGGATGGATTTGAGAACGGAGTTGTTTGGTTATTGTTGATGCTGAGTTTTATTGGATAAATTGTATCTAGAGGTGTGCATGTATTAAATTGAGAAAAACTGATTTTATTTGTGTAAATAGATTTTTGGGTGCGTATGTATCACAACCCCAAGCTGGGATAAGGTATTATCTCGATGGAGCTCTTCTGGTCACTCGAGAGTGGATAATACTGAGTGACATCCCCTGGGTTGTCGCTGGGCGATGACCGGATCGCACGATATGGTAACGCTGTCGTGTCGACTCCGTGGTCCCTAGGCTGGCAGGGACTAGAGAATGACCTGGTCCAGGTATGCGCTGGGCGCGAGACTGGGCATCACTCGTTTAGGTTTAGGTGTCACATGTATAGTCATTACCTGCAGTATGGCACAGAAGCCAGAGTGTGCGGATGATTTTTAGGGGAGATCATGGTGCATGCATTAATTTGGAACTGGTTTTGGATATTGGATATGGGTCATTTTCTGGAAAAATGACGAGATTTTGATAAGAGGATATTATGATCCATGTTCTGAGAAAATGGTGGTTTTCTTGATTTTGGGCTTTTATCTGGGATAATAGCAAGAACTTGTTTTAAATGATATGTTTTTGGCCAAAATGGGAGTTTGGCATGCGTGGAAAAATGTGGATTTTGGAACATGTACATGTAGCATATTTTCATGCATATTGTTGAGTGTAATATATTTTTATCTTATGACATTTAGATTATTACTTACCTGTGGCACCATTTTGGTACCGTAGATTTTGATGCAGAGGTTGAGGAGGAGGAGGCTGAGCCCGAGGAGGCGGCTCCGCCAGGGTATTGGCTTGGAGTAGTTTTACGTTAAAAATTATCTCTACTAGTTTTATGTCTTGTAATTTGGTTTTAAAACAATATTTGAGACTTGTAATATATTATTATGTGTGATTTAAACGAGTTTGTATTTAAACAAAAATTTTGATACTTAGTTATAAGACTTTTATTATCCGTTGCGTGATTTTATTGTATACTTGTTGCATGTACACACACTTAGCACTTGGTAATGAGATGTATGACCCTTGTTGTCATCATCCTAATGCCTCGATTTCCACGTGTCCGTACGTGAGAGTTAGGGGCGTCACAAGTGGTATCAGAGTGGTTCGACTCTGGATAAAACCACATGTCCCATAGGTGGAGTACCAGAAAATTTTAAAAGCTTGAGTTGAAATTATTTTGTTTATTTAATTTGAATTGTTTTTATTTAACTTGATTCAATTTTATTTGATTTGAAATTATTTTATTAAATTTAAATTTATTTTATTTTTGGTTTGATCTTATTTGAATTAGAAGTATGTTGTTTTATTGGTTTTATTTATTTCAGTGTATGTTATTTTATTTAATTGGTTTATTTATAATTTTAGTTATTTTGTTTTAATTTATTTTGATTTATTTTGTTCAGAATTAAAATTAGGGTTAAGGGTTACGCTATGACAGGAATGTGGTATAATCGAGAATATTATTATTAGGCATGAACATTTAGTATAGTAGGCTTGAATTCCTAGCGATGTGATTTGCTTTTATAATATTGAGGTATGAAGGGAATATCATGGTTTAGGCGATCTTTGTAATGTAGGAACTCACGTCGCAATGAGGAGAGGAATTAGTTTTAAGTCGCTTAAGATGATTGAGGTCAAGTTTTGTAGAATTTATATAATGAGACTATAGAATAGGAGAGTGTAGGTCCAACGAACTTTAAGGATAGGTTTAAGAGAATTTTATCTAAGGTTTGAGGCCTTATAGATTTTAGGAAATAAGTTTATAGTAAGTAAGGTGTTAGGTTCGACAAGCTTTGGGGGAAATAATTAAATTGCAAGTTTTAAATTTCGCTAATTTGGATGAGTAATTTGGTGGCAATTGAGACTTTAGAATTTACAAGTTTTTAAGGTGAATGTTTTGGATTAAGGCCATCAATCTTGAGGATTTCAAAAAATGATTTATTATCCATTAATGTTTTAGATTTTGAAAGCTTTGCGAGTCAATTATTCTATTATGGGGTATAAGTTCATTGATCTTAGAAATTCCAGAAAATTATTCTTATATGAGTTAAGATTTTAGAATTGCATAGTTAAAGGACTGAATTATAATAAGAGTTGAGTTCTTAGTTTTACAGACTTGGTGTGCTAGCTTGATCTACTCTGGAGAGTGATTAGTTTAGAACCATTAAATAGGATTGATCAGAGTTGAGTTACTGATATGTGAAATTTTTTCGAGTATTTCTTTGGGGATTGAAGGTAATGATCTAGTTCGTGTATTTCTCTAATGACTGAAGATATCGATCTAGTTCAGAAAATGATTATTGTTAACTTGAGGTTGTAGTAGCAGATTTTAGGAAATGATTTTTATTGATTCTGAAAAAATAGGTCCATCGAGATGTTGGAAAAAGTAGTTTGTGTTAATATTAAATGCAATAACATTTGAGGCTTTATGATCCGTAGACTTTTGGAAATGGATTAATAGCATGTTTGAGGTTAATTCGGTACAAAACTTTAAGCAATAGTTGTTTGCTGATTTTAAGGGTATAAGTTGAGCAGATTTAAGAATGATTTATGTTCATTTGTGGATATAAGTCCAAATAATGGAAATAGTAGTAATGAATCACTTGTACGTTGGAATGATTATTGATTTTGGTCAAAGTGCATGAGATCAACACGCGATAGTGGTAAGTCGATGGGAGTGTTCAGTCGAAGAGTGTTACTCTGTGGAATGTTGGTTGGCAATAATTATTATGATTACCTTAAGGAATTAGTTGTTAATTGAGGTCGTATAGGAATTTAAATTTCTGGAGGCTACACTCTACTTTGAAGATCGAGCATCCAATTGGAAGAATTATGAATATTGTTATTAATTTGGAAAGATATTGTTGGGTTGCCATGTGCAGTGTATGATAAAATCTTAGAAGTTGAAACTTATGCATCAACAGTAGGTAGCATAATCATATGTATGAGATCATAAAACACTAGGATCCATGAGTGTTCAATAGTTTTTGATGGAGTGAAGATTTAAAGAGTATAGCCTGTCTTGAGGTTTATTTGTGATGTGCAATTGAAGGAATTAGAAGTTTTAATACTAGAGTTTTGAGGGTACAAGCAGGTGGGTTGTGATACTTTGTTTTTACATGTATTTTCACCAGAAAAGTATTTTAATTTAATTAAAATATTCGTTCTTTTATTTTAATTTATTGTATTTTAATTGGATTTATTTAGTTATAATATTTGTTTTGTGAAGCTTTCTTTATATTAATTATTGTTTTGAATTTAAATTGCTGTGTAATTTAATTTAGTTTGTTTTTGGATTTAAAATTTAGTTCTTAGTTTTACTAGTTATTTATTTTAGCTTGATGTGGTGTTTAAATTAATTTAGTCGTTTTATAGTTTTTAAAATTGTTTTCATTTGATCAGTTTCTAGACTTCAGAGGTGAGGATTAAACCTCATTTCTTTTCTTCATCTTTTCTTTTTCTCTTTTCTTTCTTTCTCTTTTTTCTTTTCTCTTTCTTCCTTCCCCTTTTTCTCCTCCCTTGCGCGACGTGCTCTCTCTCTCTCCTCACTGTCACCGTTCAGTTTCTCTGCCCAGAACCGCCGCTGGCAGGAGACGTGGTCGACACCAACCACCCAGTTCCCTTCCCCTCCGGCTGGCGCACCTCCCCACCAAATTTCACCTCCATCTGAGCAGTCGTTTGCCGTTGAGAGCCCCTCCAAGCCACACGGTTTTTGTGCATTTCCGCCACCGTCGTTCCACCTCCGGCCACCATCTCTTTACCACTTCATCACCTACTTTTGCCGTCCTAAACCACCAATTTCAGGCCCCGATCCGTGCTGGAGCAGCTGTAAGTATTTTTCAAACTCTATTTTAGATTTAAATATATTATTGCTTTTACAATAAATTCATTGACTGGTTGGTTATTCTGGACTGAATCCAAGGAGTCGGGAGTCGAATGGATTTGAGGATGGACTTAGTTATGTTTGGTTGATGTTGAGGTTTATTGGATATTTTGTATCTTAATGTTTGCATTGCATAGTGCATACATGTTCATGTTTAGAAAGGAAAATTGAGTTTTCGTGTAATTGCATGTATGTACACGTATTGGAACTTGAAAATTGAGCTTTCAAGCGAGAAATATTTTTTGATATATGTGAACGATTGGATCGACTGGTTTGAGTCAGAGGCACGTGTAGGGATGGTAGTAAGTAGGGACGGTGGTAGAATCCCGCCTGTGATTTTCACCTACGGTGCATGCGTAGGGATGGTGATAAGAAAGATGGTGGTAGAGTCCCGCTTGCAATTCCTGCCTACAGTGCTCTGATGGTTTGGTTTTTTGGTCATTATCTGGGATAATGGCGAGGTTATATTTAAAGGAAATGTTTTGGGCCAAAATAGAATTTTTGGCATAAAGTGTGGATTTTGGGACATAGGCATATAGCATCATGTTCATACATATTGTTGTGGTATGGATATATTTTTATCTCGTGGCATGGATATATTTTTATCCTGTGACTTTTGGATTATTACTTACCTGCGGCACCATTTTGGTACTGTAGATTTTGATGCAGATGTCGAGGACGAGGAGGAGGCTGAGCCCGAGGAGGTGACTCCGCCAGAGCTTTGATTTGGAGTTTTTATGTCTTGTATTATGGTTTCAAAACTATATTGAGACTTGTAATATTTTATTATGTATGTTTTAAACGGATTTGTACTATACAAAAAATTCTAGTACTTAGTTATAAGGCTTTTATTATCTGCTGCGTGTTTTTATTACACACTTGTTGCCAGTACACACACTTGGCACTTGGCGATAGGGTGGTGACTCGTGTTGTCATCATCCGGATGTCTCGATTTTCACATGTCCATACGTGAGATTTTGGAACGTCACAAGTGGTATCAAAGCGGTTTGGCTCTGGGTAAAACCACATGTCCCATATGTGTAGTACCAGAAGGTTTTAAAGTTGTGATTTGAAATTTATTTTATTTAAAGTTGCTATTTGCTGTGTTTTATTTAATTTGAATTTATTTGAGTTAGCTTATTTGTATTTATTTATTTAGTTATGTTATTGTATCCTAGTATATTTTATTTTCTTGTTATGTGGTTTTGGTTTGGTTTTGGCTTTATATTGTTTGTTTTATTCGATATTTAAAGGGGGTCAAAGATTGTGTTGTGGCATGAAGATGGTAAGGCCAAGAAAGTCTACTCAAGAGTCTCGAGATGATATGCCGAAGGACGATACCATAACTCAAGCATTAAGGCAAATGACTGAGTTTATGCAGCAAAATTTTAGGCCACAACAAGGAGAGCCTAGTAGAGCGGTGCAAGCTGGATGCATCTATGAACGCTTTCTAGTACATAAAACCTCATCTTTCATGAGGGAAGATGATCCACTTCGAGCTGGAAAGTGGGTTAGATATTTAGAAAGAACATTTGAAGTATGTGGTTGCACTAAAGCGCAACAAGTACTTTATGCCAGTTATTTGTTGCAAGGCACTGCTTCTGAATGGTGGTATACAAAGAGAGTAATGTTAGAGTCAGAATTAGGGTCCTTTACCGCTGTGTCCTGGCAGCGCTTCAAGAAAGAATTTAATGATCGTTTCTTTCGTGCTTCTGTGAGGTGACAAAAGGCAAGAGAATTTAGTAGCTTGGTCCAAGGAAGCATGACCGTGGAACAGTATGCCCGGAGATTTATAGAGCTTGGGCGATTTGCTACTCCTCTCATCACTACGGAGGAGATGCAGGCCAAGCGTTTTCATGAAGGTTTGCGACCAGATATACGCAAAATGGTAGTTTGCCACCGAATTACAACTTTTCAAGAATTAGTTGACTTGGCCACTCTAACAGAGCTTGAGGTTAGTTTGAGCGTAGGCTCCTCTCCAGCATAGGCTCCTCTCCAGCTCAGAAGAGGCTAAACGTTGATGATGAAGGCAGCAATTCTGGGTCACCACAAAAGTTCATACAGAGGGTAAGAATTCGATCGTTGGCTGGCCCAAGTGTGCGTATGGGAGGCCAAGTTCCAGTTTGTAACAGATGTAATAGAGCTCACGGAGGCGAGTACCATCTGGGTAGAAACCAATGTTTTGAATGCAGTCAGACGGAGCATTTTGCTCGTAAGTGCCCTTGTCAAGTTCAAGAAAGCCGTGGAGCTTGTCACAGTGGTAGATCTAACCAGAGGCATTTAGCTCGGGCTTGAATGTACGCAGTGACTCTTGGTACCGTTGGAGGCGAGGTTACGGAGACTCAGAATACTGGAATCATAGCAAGTATGGGTCTAATCTAATCTTTCGTGATGAACGCCTTGTGTGGTTTCTATTTTTTTATTATCGAGGCTTGGAGAGAATGGCATGATCTCTGTGATCTTTTAGAGAAGTAGAATAATTGAGTTTTTTGGTTCTGTGGAATTCGTGAAATGGTCTATAACGTAGTAAGTCGCAAGTTCAACAAATTTCAAAAATAGATTTTATGGAATTTTAGCAAAGTTTTAAAGTTTTGCAGATTTTAGGAAATTATTAGTTATTATTTAAGATTTTAGATTTTGAAAATTTCAAGAATCGATTGTTTTATTATTAGATATCAGTTCATCGACCTAATGGATTTTGGAAAAAAAAAAAAAAATTTGCATAATTTAAATTATATGATTGTAGATTTGAAGGATTAATTTATAATGAGATTGAAATTTTTAGTTTCGCATGAGTGGTGTACTAGTATTAATTATTTTGGAGATTGATTAGGCTGTAACCATTAAAATGGGGTTGAACATAGTTGGATAATAGATATAGGAATTTTCAAGGAGAATGTTTATTTGAGGATTAAATGTAATGACCTAGTTTGTGTATTTTTAGGATTGAAGATGTTGATCTAGTTCGTTGTTTGTCTAGGGAGTGAAAATATTGATCTATTTGAAAAATAATTGTTATAGTTTGATGGATTAGAGATGGCCTGCTTTGAGGTTTAAACATAAAGTGCTATTGAAGGAATTAGTTGTGCTAAAACTAGAGTTTATGAGAGTAAAAATAGGTGAGAGAGTTACTAGGAAGTGTTCATTAGTGTTACTGTGAATTCAACGATGATTTGTATTAAATTTAGTCGCTGCCAAATTAGATGGTGTTTAGAATTTAGGTGATGAGTTTTCGGGATTAGGTTGTCAGTGGAAGTTTATAGGCTCTCCTCGTGGTTGGTCGGGTTGGGTATGAGCCTTTTAAGGGATGTTCCTTATCTTAGATGAGACGAGTATCTTTTGGGATGAAATTACTTGTTTTCAATTTGGGATGCTGAGGTTGATTTAGTACTGGCTTCCTATCCATGATCATGGATGTAATTACAGAATGTTGATTTTTATTAAGGCAGCTAGAGCCAACTAAGAAATGAGTGATAATTCGTGATTTTTGAAAGTTTATTATTGTTATTATTATTTTCTATCAAAATATGGTATAAGTTTTCTTGTTCATAGGTGTTGGGCGAGCTTGTACTTGATGTTGTTAATTTATGAGGATATAGTCACTATATATTTTGACGAGTCATCAAAGTGCGCCCGAAAACATGATTTTTGGAGATAATCAAGTATAAAATTATATGCTGATTTTAAGGAATTAGGAGTAATTCGGAGTTTTAGTGTGAGATCAATCATTTGGTTGAGCAATTTATGCTTATTGATGGTTTACTTTGGAGTGGATATTAAGATATCATGGTATAGTATACAGTGAAGGTTTAGAGGTTATAGCACAAGAGTCGATTGAAGTTAGTACAGGTTATTGTGGAAAGATAGTAATTGTTGGAATTTATTTGGGTGCGGTATTGAGATTCTTGTGGATATGGTGATTTCGGTTTATGTGGCTGCTTTAGGAGTTCTAGACATGATGCGTCGTTGGGAGACTAGTATAAATATGATGGAATTGCCTATAGATGTAGATTTGGGGAGAGCATTACTCATGCATGTTTAGGAATGGTTGATAGTATGTTTTTTTCTCAAGCATATTATGAGTTGTATCTTGTATCCCGCTTGGCGCTGATATTTGACCCTACAAATTTTGAAGACAAAATTTATTTTAAGGGGGGAGGATGTGATATTCTGTTTTTACGTGTATTTTCACTGGAAGAGTATTTTAATTTAATTAAAATATTAGTTCTTTTATTTTAATTTATTATATTTTAATTAAATTTATTTAGTTGTAATATTTATTTTGTGAAGCTTTCTTTATATTAATTATCGTTTTAAATTTAAATTACTGTGTAATTTAATTTAGTTTGTTTTTAGATTTAAAATTTAGTTCTTAGTTTTACTAGTTATTTATTTTAACTTGATGTGGTGTTTAAATTAATTTAGTCATTTTATAATTTTTAAAATTATTTTCGTCGGATCAGTTTCTGGACTCCAGAGGTGAGGATTGGATCTCATTTCTTTTCTCTATCTTTTCTTTTTCTCTTTTCTTTTTTTCTCTTTTTTATTTTTTCTTTTCTTTCCTTCTTTTCTTTATTTTTTTTTTCTTTTTTCCTTCCCGTTTTTCTCCTCCCGTGCGCGACGTGCTCTCTCTCTCTCTCTCTCTCTCTCTCTCTCTCTCTCTCTCTCTCTCTCTCTCTCTCTCTCTCTCTCTCTCTCTCTCCATTAAGTTTCTCCGCCCAAAACCGCCGCTCGCCGACGACATAGTCGACACCACCCACCCAATTCCCTTCCCCTCTGGCCGGCGCACCTCCCCACCAAATTTCACTTCCATCCGAGCAGCCGTTTGTCGCCGAGAGCCCCTCAAAGCCACACAGTTTTTGTGCATTTCCATCGACGTCGTTCAACATTCGGCCACCATCTTTTCACCACTTCATCACCTACCTCTTACCATCCTAAACCACCCATTTCAAGCCCCGATCCGTTGCTGGAGCAGCTCCCACTAGCTCAACTTCGTTTTGCCGTTTTTTTGCTTTCACCGCCATTTCCACCTCCACCCACAACCAATTCACTTCTATTAGCTTCATAAACACCTCTAGGCTATTCCCTATCAATCCCAAGTCTTGGTTTGTCCCCATTCGAAAGTGGGTATTTTATAACCCAAGGCCACAGTATATTTTACACTATTACATTGCTTTTTCTCCGTCATTTGCAGCTCCTTAATCCTTCAAAAATTATCTTTTAGCACTGTAAGTATTTTTCAAACTCTATTTTAGATTTAAATATATTATTACTTTTACAATAAATTCATTGACTGGTTGGTTATTCCGGACTGAGTCTGAGGAGTCGGGGGTCGGATAGATTTGAGGATGGAGTTAATTATGTTTGGTTGATGTTGAGATTTATTGAATATTTTGTGTCTTAATATTTGCATTGCATAGTGTATAAATATTCATGTTTAAAAAGAAAAATTGAGTTTTTGTGTAATTGCATATAAAACTGGACTTTTTAGCGAGAAATGTTTTTTTGTTATATGTGAACGATTAGATTGACTAGTTTGAGTGAGAGGCACGTGTAGGGATGGTGGTGAGCAAAGATGGTGGTAGAGTCCCGCCTATGATTCCCGCTTACGGTGCACGCAACGTAGGGATGCTGGTAAGCAGGGATAGTGGTAGAATCCCACATGCGATTCTCACCTACAGTGCATGCGTAGGGATGGTGGTGAGCAGGAATGGTGGTAGAGTCTCACCTGCAATTCCCACCTACAGTGCTCTGATGGTTTGGTTTTTGGGTCATTATCTGGGATAATGGCAAGACTATGTTTAAAGGAAATGTTTTAGACCAAAACGAAATTTTTGGCGTGCGTGAAAAATGTGAATTTTGAGACATAGGCATATAGCATCATGTTCATACATATTGTTGTGGCATGGATATATTTTTATCCTGTGGCTTTTGGATTGTTACTTACCTGCGGTACCATTTTAGTACCGTTGATTTTGATGCAGATGTCGAGGACGAGGACGAAGCTCAGCCCGAGGAGACGGCTCCACCAGAGTTTTGATTTTAAGTTTTTATGTCTTGTATTATGGTTTCGAAACTATATTGAGACTTATAATATTTTATTATGTATGTTTTAAAAGGGTTTGTATTAAACAAAAAATTCTGATACTTAGTTATAAGGCTTTTATTATCCGCTGCGTGTTTTTATTGCAAACTTGTTGCATGTACACACACTTAGCACTTGACGATAAGGTGGTGACCCGTGTTGTCATCATCCCGACGTTTCGATTTCTACGTGTCTGTATGTGGGATTTGGGGGCGTCACATGGATGATTTACCAAGAGCATTTCGATTATGTCTAGGTGGGGTTAATGGTAGTTTATAATGAGTTTAGTTTCCGCTAGATTAGATGATATTCAAAATATAGGTAATGAGCTTGAAATGTAGGATGTCGGGTAGAAGTTATAGGCGCTCTCATTGGTTGGCCAGAAAGGACTTGAACCTTTTGGATATGTTCCTTATCTTTAAAAGTGACAGGTGTATTTTGGAATGATGTTATATGTTTTCAATTTGGGACCTTGAGATTAATTAGTATTGATTTCTGTCATCAATCAATAGATATATTTTTGCGGAATGTTGATTTTGATTAAGGTAGCAAGAGCCAAATGAAGAGTGAGTAATAGCTCACAGCTTTTGGAGGTATATTATTTTCTATTGAAGTGTGGCAAATGATTTTCTTATTTTCAAGTGTTGAATTAGCTTGTACTGCTGATTTATGAGGCCATAATCTTTTTGCATTTTGGTGAGTTATCAGAGTGCGCACGGAAGCATAATTTTTTTTTTTTAGATAATTAAGTATTCAAATTTTGTACTGATTTTAAGGAATTAGTAGTGATTCAAATTTTAATGGAATCTTTTGACACTTAGAAGAAATATGAAACTGGCACCTAAGTTTTTTTGTCCATTTAAGATTGCCTACAAAATTAGAAGAGTTGCTTATAATTGGAGTTGCCACATTAATCTCGTTTACATCCTATTTTTCATATGTCATCTTTAAAGAAGTTGGGCCAAAATATTTCTCCCTTATCAACTTTGCCACTAGTTGATGTAGATGGAGCAATTGAGCATGAGCCACAACAGATTCTGTAGACGAGTAGGAAGGTGGACAATAGAACCTTGGTGGAGGTATTGGTTCAGTGACTGGGTGCTGAACCAAAGGAGGCCACATGGGAGCCATACTAGAAACTCAGGGAAAAATATCCCTACCTTGTGGGCAAGGTACTTTGATCGGGAGGAGTATGTAAAGAGCTGTGTGAAGAAAATGCAGTGCAGAAGTTATGTGGAGGCATAGACGACAGATTTGAAGACAGTTAGTAGTTAATGTGTCATAGGGCTTGTCGTTTAGTCTATAATAGGGGACGTTAAGTTGTGCAATGTCATTGTGGGTTCAACGGTTATTTTGTAACAAAGGACTTAAGTAGTGCAACGTCATTGTGGATTCAAGGGTGTACAGTGTCGTTATAATAATTCTCAACTACAAAAACAAACTTGAATGAATGAAGGAGGCATGCGAAGTTTATACTCAGTTCTATCTCTCTTTGATTCTCTTCTTCTTCCTTCCTCTCCTATTTTGTAACTCTTCCTCATTCTTGGAGATTTATCATTATGGAGCAGTTACAATGTGGGCCCATTACACACAAGAATTGAAAAACCATTTCCTTCAAAAATAGCCTTGTAGGCAGTGGTTGGACATTTACTCCCGAGTAGGCCAACCACACTGTTTGAAGTGCAGTTGGCTGACCCAATATTGATTCTCGCCACCTCCAACCACCTTGTGCAAGAGAACTTGCATGGGGTGACAAGACCAGCTCAGTACAGGGTTCTCCAGTCGTGCAGATGGATCTCCACACCAAATGGTGAGGTTAGCCAGCCATGGGAGCGGCTAGGGTAGTCGGCCCACCCCAATCACCCCTCTTGGGTTGGCCAGACTAGTCATCCAAGGGATAGGAAGCCACCCCTTAAATTTTCTTTTATTAAGGGGTGGCTTCCTTAATTTAAGAAAATTTTATTGGAGTTATCTCGTGTACCTCAGCCTTTTTGGACAAAATTCGGAGGCTGATTCCCTTGACTTTCAATTTCAAGAGTAATGCAGTGCACGTAATCATCCCTGCAACCAACAAAAATCCTGCCACCAATCATGACAGGTGATGAGAATACATCTCCCTGTAGGTTCAACCTTCCAAATTCCTGCACGTATATTCCTGGTTGACTTGCCTCTCCGTTGATATCCCAGCTACTGCTAACCCGAAGCAAACACATGCTTCCCGAACTGGAACAGACGCAAATCAACCTGGAAACATAATGACAGGTTTGTAAATGATCTAGTGTGTGTGTGTATATATACATATTATATATATATATATATATATTCACGTTTTCTGCCAAGTCTACTTTTCCTCCACCTGTCAGAATTAAGGAAAGGATCAGATAGGAGCTGCAAGTGCTCATCTACACACACAGATGCAGTAATTGGATCGCCAATATTGTATTCCCAGAGTAGATCTCCCTTTTCCTGTAATAAAATTCAGCAGTAACCAATGAGCAATAGTCATCGGAATGAGTAATTTGAATGTTTATTTTACAAAATCTGGAAAAAGAAGTATTAAGATTCATGCTGTAGCATTTTATTATTCAGGATGTCTATATTTTAAATGGAGAAATAAATACTTTGCCACAAAAAGTTTATTCTAAAAGGTACTATTTGCACAAAAGAGGACACTAATGCCTGAGACTTGCGGACTTATTTTATGCTACTCTTACATGTGGATGGCCAGATAAGACGTGGATACTTTATGTGTAAGATTTCAACGACAAACCAATTTGTGAATGTAGAACTTCCCTTGTGCAGCTTTTCTGTTAACAAATTTATGAACTCCTTGATGGATTTTACTTGTAGTGAATAACAATGATTATCAAGCAATGGGATAGGTACTTACAAATTCGAGAACAAAAAATGAGGTAAGCTATGTTAGGAGCTAGGAAGGGCCAATGGGCTTTCAACTTGAGATAAGGAAAAGCATTATCTTCTCGCTCTAATACTATATTAGAGGAATCCAAATAGACACACAATAAAGTGGGATTCAAAACAACAGATTATGCAATTAAATCACTGTAAAGAAATAGAGAATTACCAACCACCCATTAAACAAAGCATCCTTTTAAAAGAGTTCAAGTTCGAGGATAGATTCTAATTGAGGTGGGAATGTGATTATGTAGATTAGCTTCTTTTTAAAGGAGATCCTTTGGTTAGAAAACAAAAGGAGCATCTCGAAATCTAGTGAGAAAAAGTGCAACCATCATCCAATTTCTCATCGTTACAGCTCATCTCTCTCTTCTTTCTCCCTCTATAGATTCAAGAGTGTGTAGAAGAAAGCAAAACTTTTCCTTCTCTCTCTAGTTTCAAATAGTTGTTAGATCTGTGTCATGTCTTTGGATCTTTGTCAGATCTAGGTCAGTATTGTTAGATCTGTGATGAATGATGTTGGGTACCATCCATATTCAGGTTATAGTAGTTAGAAGCTTTGTAGTTTGTAGAGGATTATATACTCATCAAAGAATTGCGGTTTCATACTTTCCTGCCCTGCTATAATTAGAGAGAGCTGTTGTTACAGTTATTGCAGCCAAAGGGGGTGGGAGGTTTACTGCCATGAGGAACTGTTCTTGTGCTACAGGCCTCAAGTCTCTATTTTCTTTCTAAATCCTCTAAGAGTTAGTGCGTGATGGAGTTTAATCCTCATTCTGATACTGGACTGATTTGTGCCAATTAAGTCTGTGATATACTGTGGTGATTTGTTTGGTAGATGTTATTGCTATAGTCATAGTACGCTGTGATCATCCATTAAATAATTGCTGAGCTGTTGGTGGCAACTGAGTGAGTCTGTTTTTGTTCGAGCTTTTTTTCTTCTTTTGTTGTCAATCCAGCATTGCATTACTACACAACATACCAATCAGCTACTTGCCCAATAAAAAAAGTCGTTACAGATGATCAAAATTATTTAGGACATTTTTTGTACAAGATATTTGGGGAATTTACCTGTTCAAGTGAATAAACTCCTCCATCTCTGGAACATATAAGCACCTGTAGAATAACAAACAAAAAAGAGACATTGTGTAAAGTAGCATCAGAATCAATACTATATGTCATTAGTAATGACATTAAAAGAGCATTCTTAAAATACAAGGACGTGCCCAAACTTTATGATACTAAGGCATGTTAAGCAGGACATAAGTTTCCACAAATTTGAGATGCTTCTGTTCATATATTATTATGATATCTTCTTCATAGAATAATCTTTAAGAAATAAGACATGCCAAAACATTATGTTCGTTCTGTCTTTCTTTCTTCTCAATTCTTCATTGTTGGGAACTCAGAAGGTTATCATAATTAGGTGTGCAAACAGAAGATCATATAGAGTAAAGGGTCACTATAGTACGCAACGAATTAGTTCAAAATCTCAAGGCATACATCAATTTGATTTACCTTATGCATTACTTTATTAGGAAGTTGGCCACCAGATTTATAAAGCAAGAAGCTTTCGACAAAAAGAAAGAACCAGATTTTTTGCACATATTAAGCCACATTAGTCATTCCCCCAATTATTGTTTTAATCTTTCAAACAATTTTGATTTCTTATAAGCATTTTGTTTGAATGATCATTTGTTATACAAAAGACCCATCATTTTCGACTCACAAAAGACACTTCGATTTTCAATTCCCAAAAAACCCTTCAGATTCTACTTAGATACTACACAAAAATCGGGTTTTTTCCTACTAATGAATTGATGGACATTTTCTTGCGACTAGTTTAATGAAACTCAGATCTGCCCTTGCATGTAAAAATGCCTATAACTCATAACCTAATGACTAGATCCAAAAGCTGTGTTTACTCGAAGAAAATTATGTTTAAAATTATTATAAATATATATACATATATATATAAATTCATACGTCGTTTTGGTAACGAACTATTTTTTTTTTTTTAAAGAATACAATGTCTTTTATTTAACCCAACCCCCCCCCCTCCCCGGCCCCAGGGATTCTCTTCCCAATTCCCCCCCTCCCTCTCTTTCCCAATCCTCCCCCCCCCCCCCCCGCCCGGCGGCCCCCTTCCCCCTAGTGGCTCACTAACTCTCAACCTCGCCGCGGCCGTCTCTCCCTTGCCGATACGCCATCTCTCTCTCGATCCTCGCCACGACACCGTCTCTCCCTCACTCTGTCCCTCTCCGAGTCAAAGATCTCTCTCTCTCTCTCTCCCTGATTATTTCTTGCAAGTGGTTTTGGAATTGTTGTGTTCTTGTGGATTTGTTGTGGATTTTTTATTGTGTTTCACTGTATTTCTTGTGGATTTTGTGCACGGTGGCGTGTGGGTGGGGGGCACAGATGGAGTAGGGGTCCACCCCCCCCCCCCCCCCCCGACACCGGTGCATGGTGCCCCTTCCTGTGCGGGGGACTGGTTCCAAGGGGAGAAACCCCACCCACTGCCCATGTGGGGGCGGGAAGGGGGCTACCCCGCCCAGTAGGGTGGGGGTAGCACCCCTAGCTTCCAAAGCTGAAAATCAGTCTAAATATAGAAGATAAGGTTATATCAGGTTGAAGAGGGGAGGGGGATGAACTTCATAATCAATAATATAGATAACAAAATTTAGTTTCTTGAAGAAAATTATATACCTGAGAAGGAAGGGCAGCAGAAATGCAGGCTCCGGCAAATATTGGACCAGTAGTTCTATACTGAAGAAGTAAGTCATTTGTTAGGCAAAGGGTTGAAAAAATCATGTTAAAAGCCATGAGTCCAGCATGAATGTTAGAAAACTGAAAGCAAAATAAATTAAACCTCCTTCCCTTTAGACCTCATTTATCAATAAACTTCTGAAAGATGTTCTAGGTATAGACTGTACTCATAATCAGTTATTATATGACAGATAATTTTTCAATTTGAAAAATATTGATTTGGGAATTTAGACATGTAACCTTAAAGTGGAATCAGGAAATATTATTTTCTATAACATTTACATCTGAGGTTCCACCCCTCTGGATATATCTCATGTTTTGTGAATCGTGTGCAAAAGTCTTTGACTAAGGGTTTGTTTACACGTGAGGTTTTCTTGAAAATTTCTGAAGAGTGTTGAAAACTTCGAGAGGTTGGTTTTTATGGGTTTTGATGAAGTGGTGGTTCCACTAAAAAAATGTTTGAATTGAGAGTTTTTTTAGATGTTTTTATTGGGGGTCAAAAAATCCATAGGGTCTATTAAAACTATGTCTGGGAAGAAAATTTTTGGGAGGGTTTTCATTAAAGGTTTGTAAAAGTTGTTTTAGTTTTTGTTTGTTAGAGAAATCGAGGCAAAACCTCGAGATGAACTTGAGATTATTTTGGTGTAAAGATGTTCGGATTGAAATTGAAAAACTTTTGAGAAATTTTCAAAATTTTCTGGTTCCCAAACATACCTAACCAGGCAAGAGAAAGAACCAATAAATCGATAGCATAAATTAGTCGAGGGTTTGACATCAAATAGTTCGAGGGACTTTTTGGATACAGCCATTTCTACGTCTAAATTAGTCACACTGGCGATATGGAAAGGCAAGGTCAATAAAAGCAAGTTGATATTTTTTTCTGTAAGTAAACAATTGTATTAATAAGAATAGACATAGCCCAAGTACACAAGATGGTATACAAGAGATAACACCTATCTAGGAGGAAGAAATGGAAACAAGAAAGTCACGAAAACCAAGGCCATTAAAATCTACAGCTATGGCCCAAAGAAATAAAGTTATAACAAGTGATCTAAGTTCCTCTAATGAGTGCTCCTTGTCTTCGAACGTCAGGTCATTATGCTCCTGCCATAGGCATCACCAAATGCAAACAGGAAACATCTTTCACATAACTGTGATTTGTGGAATACCTCCTAGATTTATCCAACAGGCCAAAAGTGCAACCACCATAGCTGGCATAACCTAGGCTAGCTCTTATATGCAAAAGACATCCCACAATGCTCTAGCAATCTCACAATGCAGTAGAAGATGATCCACAATCTCACCACTTTTCTTGCACATGCAGCACCAATCTACTATGATCATCCTACGTTTCCGTAAATTATCCATTGTCAAAATCTTACCCAAAGAAGTTGTCCATGCAAAAAATGCCGCTTTGGGAGGCACCTTAGTTTGCCAAATCCTTCTCCATGGAAACTGATTGTTCTACGATTGTGTGAGACTTAAAGAAAGAGCAAACTGAGATTTTCCCCTTCCTTGCAGGCGCCCACCACAGCGTGTCAGCTCCTTGATTGGTCAATCTCAAGGAGTATAGAAGGCTAAAAAAATCCTCACAGCTGCCAACTTCCCAATCTTGGGCCGCCCTATTGAAGTTGATGTTCCATTGGAATTGATCACCAAATATCACCATAGGATTAGCCACTAGAGCTTCTTTCTCACAAGCAATCCTGAAAACTGAGGGGAATAAATCCATAAGGGCATTATTTCCACACCATAAGTCACTCCAAAATTTTATTCCAGAATCATCTCCCAATACAAGTCTAGAATGCCGAATAGATACCCCCACACACATCTAATGTGCTTCAAGACTCCCACACCATAGGCCCCACATACCTTTGTAGTGCAACCCCCCCCCCCCCCCCCCCCTTCCCCAAAAAAAAAATAATAATAATAAAAAGCCTCCATATTTGCAATCAATCATCAACTTCCATAAGGCTTCCAGTTTCAAATTAAAGTGCCATAACCATTTTCCATGTAGGGCCCGATTAAAAATCCTCATATTTCAAATTCCCAATCCACCAGAAGAGATTGGAGAGCATAATTTATCCCATTTGACCAGATGGAATTTGAAATCATTCCCTATAACACACTCCAAAGGAAATCATGATGAAGTTTATCAATCCTAAATACCACACTTGTTGGAATTGGGAATAAAGATAGGAAATAAGTTGGTAAATTAGACGGTCTTTTTTATTAAGGTGATCCCACCACCTTTCGACAAGTATAATCTCTTCCAACCTATCAATCTACGTTCGATCTTCTCAATCATTGTATCTCATATGACATATCGATTTAGCCCTTGAGAATGCCCCCAGCGGAAGACCAAGGTAATTAAAAGGAAGAGACGAAACCTTACATCCAAGGATATTAGCCAACTGCCGGATGTTACAAACATTACCAACTGGAACCAACTCTAATTTGTCAAAGTTTACCTTCAAACTTGATGCCACTTCAAAAAAAGTAGAAGTGCCCTCAAAGCCCGAATCTTGTATTGTTCTGTCTCACAAAATATTAGTGTATCATCTGCAAACAAGAAGTTTGAAATTTTAAGAGCAACCTATTGGGGTCACCAACCGAGAATCCATCCTCAAAGCCATTGTTAACCAAGGCCAAAGTTATCCTGCTAAGTGCCTCCATAACAAGGACAAAAATAAGTGGGGACAAAAGATTCCATTGTCTTAGGCCTCAGGAGCTGTTGAAGAAGCTGACAACATTGCCATTTACTAGAACTAAGGACTTCACCATTGAGATACACCATTTGATCCACAAGCACCATCTGATTCACCTCTAATGCCCCAATCTTCTTCAGAATAAGTGCAATAAAAGTGAGATTGAGGCTTTTCACAAATTTTCCAACCAAAAAAAATTCTGGAACACCTTCATTAGATCCTCCTTCACCACATCCCAACAAGCTTGGAAGAATCCCATACAGAATCCATCAGGGACAGGTGCTTTGTCCTTGACCATTCTCCTCACTACACCATGAAGCTCCATCTCGTCAAACGGCCTCTCCAACCAAGAGACATTTGGCTGCTTGATAGACTCAAAGACAAGTCCATCAAGCTTTGGCCACCACCACACTTGTTGGTAAGCAAGTGATCGACAAAATCAGCAACATGCTCTCGAATCACAGGGCCTCCATACAAACCACACCATCTATAATTAGCATCTCAATACTATTGGTTTTCCTATGAGAGTTGGCCACTCTATGGAAGAATTTCGTACTTCGATCCCCTTCTTTCAACCATAGTGCTCTTAATTTTTGGCGCCAAGAAATCTCCACTAGTAGGATAACCCTCTCTAAATCTGAAACTACCTCCGACTTCCAAGATAACTCTTCCAAGGAAAGAACCCGACCATTATGTATCCACTCTAACTCCTGTAGCTCCTCCAACATAGACCTTTTGCAGTCACTTATATTGCCAAAGGATTGAGCATTCCAAAGCTTTAAATCTCTTTTTAAAGCTTTTAGTTTACCTGCAAGGACAAAACTAGGTGTGCCATAAATCTGATAAGAAGACCACCATTGCCTAGCCCTATCCACAAAACCTTCTGTTTTCAGGCACATATTTTCAAACTTAAAGTACCGATGCCCTCCTTGAATACCACCACAATCCAACAAGATAGGGGAATGATCCGACCATAGGCAAGACAACCTCTTTTGACAAACATTTGGATAGGGAATTTCTCATTCCGATAAAACTAAAAATCTGTCCAATCCCCCGCTTGATTGTTGGACCACGTGAATGCTCCACCTATGAGGGGAATATCCACCAAACTCAAGTCAAAAATAAACTCTAAGAATTTCATCATTGTTGGTCGCAGCCTAATTTCTCCTGAACGTTCACTTGGGAATCTTATGACATTAAAGTCATCACCTATACACCAATGTAGTTCCAACCAGCTATGAACTCCCGCTATTTCTTCCCATAATAGTCCTCTATTGTTGTCCAAGTTTGGCCCAAAAACACCAGCAAAAGCCCACAAAAAGTTGTCTTCCACATTCTTAAACGAACATGCCATTGTCTATTCCCCTATGAAGCCCATAAATAGAACACCTCTTGAAGCCCCATCAAATGCAAGATAAGCCCAATCCACATATGTACAGCTCCATAAACTTCAAACAATTCTTGGAATAAATTTCAGCTTTGTTTCCTGTAAGCACACAATATCCGCCTTCCACTTGTGAAGTAAAATTTTAATCCAAAGACGCTTACAGGCCTTGTTGACCCCTCAGACATTCCAAGAAACAATTTTGGGCTTCATAAAGAAGGTGCTAGCCCCTTCCCTTTAGATCTTTCTTGACTTGAGCTACCCTCAATGTTAA
This sequence comes from Carya illinoinensis, assembly GCF_018687715.1. Classification (NCBI taxonomy): domain Eukaryota; kingdom Viridiplantae; phylum Streptophyta; class Magnoliopsida; order Fagales; family Juglandaceae; genus Carya; species Carya illinoinensis. The sequence continues at coordinate 19,362,825 of NC_056752.1, forward strand.
GAGACTAAGTTAGTCTCTTTAGTTCCCTCTGTTTTTTAGATCCTGATTTCTTGATCTGAGTATGACCAACTTCAATGGCAGTAAGCAAAGCAATGAATTGTTCCTCAAAACCCTCACATTCCATCCCTACACAGTGTTGAATTTCATTCACCTTATGTATAACCCAATCAAAAGCTCTAAACTGACTTTGAACATACAGATCAGAGGTATGGGCTCCCCAACCATGTTGATCCTATCCCTAGTTGCCCACTGCGAATCCAATGGCGTCCCCATCTCCTCTGCAAATATATTACTGCAATCCCATTCAGGGAAGGCCTACATCAAAATTAGCATATGTGAGGGCCTAGCATCAGCACTGTAGGCAAATCTTGCACCGGGCATGTCTCTGGCCATGTCCACTTGCTCTACAACCTTTGTCGGACAGGATACCATCAAAGATTCCAAAGCAACCATGTCCTTGCTACTCATCGGGGTCCAACTACTAGGCACATTTCCGCATTGTCTAGCTGTGGTGTGCCGAGAATCCAACCCTTGGTGATGAGGAACGCTCAAAACCATTAAAAAGGCCATTGTCATCTCCTCCCCCCCCCCCCCCCCTCTCTCTCTCTCCAAACAAAAAAGATTCATCCTTGCTACTTGATGGCGTTGTCTGGCCATGGTGTGCCGGAAAAACAACCCTCGGTGGTGAGGAAACCAGGAAGACCCTTTCAAAGACATCTGTCATCATCTCTCCCACCATCGGCGTCACCCTCTAGGCCACCGTCAAGGGTTCCTCGACCGGTCGCGGAACAAAGGGACCCTTTGCCAAACTCCTGCCAACAGAAGGGCTTGGAGCACCACCCCCTCTAATTCTCCAAATTGGTTGGGTCCTAAGCCTTGCCTGGCCTGCATTATGCCCCATGGGCTAAGGCCCCAAAGAGTGGCCCACTTGTCTCCTTTGCCCATCTGCAATACTAGGTCTAGTTACCCCCAAGCCTAGGCCCACTTGGAGCTAACCAACTGCTATGGACCTACTCAGTCCATTTGTCTCTGAGGCCAAGTCTATACCAAGCCCTGCCCTTCTACTGTTAAACTCCATGCCTAGGCCAAAGCCCAAGCCCAAGCCTTCCCTAGATCCCCTTAATAAGAAATCAACCTTCTCCTGGGAGTACCTTTAATTGAAACTTCACGTCCAACAGTGTACGCCTTCCTCTGCTAGACCGACAGTAGGCTTGCCAACGCCACCCTAAGCACTGACGGTATTTGCTGTAAGAGGAGCTTTGTCAGTCCCATGCCTGTTATCTGGTCTTTCAAAGGCTCCACACTACCACCTACGGTCTCATATATGCCTTTCCTCTATTATGACTTAAGCCCCTTCCTTCATTTGCAAACTTCCACAATGCCTCTGCCATCCTCCTCCATCTCTTCAAGTATGAAAATAAAACCACGCCTGTTGCCACCTCCATATTCGACTACAGCCAAGCAACGAACACGAGCATTTGAACACCTTTGCGCTATGAAGCTGTGGTTTCCTTTCCTTAACGTGGTGTATAAGTCCTTTTTTTCCCCCTTCAGACAGCCCTCCAGTGATTTAGTAAACCACAGCACCATGGACAACCCCATCCTCAGCTCTTTCACCACCTTCCAGCTTCTCTTGGTTATTAGCAAGAGGCTTCCATCCTTTGACAATGAAAAAACTTTTGATTCTATCACTAATTGTTTTGAGAACCCCATTCTATCACAGTCACCCTAACAAACAAAACACTCAACAGTAACCTCACCGTTACAAACCACCAAGCATCACTGGAGAAAAAATTTTCCTCATCTGAGTTATGGATGTACGGAGAGAATATCACTCAAGTACGGAGAGAAACATGCATGGGAATCTCTTTTTTTTATATATAAGTAAACATGCGTGGGAATCTCATTTTAATGGCAAAGCAAGTTGATATGCAAATCAATCAAAACAATGAAGGGAAACTAAATATAATGGTATGTAGTTAACACAAATATTAGGCAACAAAACAGTACACCCACCTTCTCAAAAACTCTGTTTGGGGGAGAAAGATTTGATATAAGAAAGGAGATCTCACATTCCAAGGCCAAACCATCAAGCAAACTAAAGTATGAGCTATTACAACCAGAATCAGCCACCTGTTGGTGTCCCTCTCCCTCAAGGTTATCCGCCAGAAGGATATCCTAAGGACGCGTATCCAACGCCAGGCTATCGAGCACAGGGATATCCACCACAGGGTTATCCTCCTCAGCAGGGATATGCTCCACCCTATGCCCCAGTACGGGCAGCCTCCCCCGCATCAACAGCAACAAGGCAGCAGTGGCTTCGTGGAAGGCCGTTTGGCTGCTTTGTGCTGCTGTTGCCTCTTGGATGTGTGCTTCTGATGAGGAACATTGCAGCAAAAATGGGTTGATGTTCTATCGATCGCGCTACTTAGATAATTCAAATTCCCCTATCTATTTCAATTGTCAAGTTCTTCTTTTCCCATCCCTTTCTTCATCTCATTTGTTTCTCCTTGTGAGTAATATGTACTTTTGTTTGGAATTGAAAATGTCCTTAACCACATCCTAGTCCTATATGTTTGGGTTTCTTGTTTGAATTCCTGACTCTCTGTTTCTTTTTTACGTGGTTTGATTCTAGGCTTGTGGATTGTGAGAAATTCAACATGTAATGAAATTAAGATCCATTTGATAAAAAATAAATTAAATTAAATTTAAAAAATATTTAAAAAAAAAAAAAAAAGTCAACATAACAGGACCTGCCAAATGATGGATCCCCTTGAATCCAATGCAAGAACATGCCCATCCACCAAGCAACAAATAACTGCAGTGAAAAACAATGCAGGAAATTGTAGAAAACTTAATACTCTAATAATACATAATACAAAGATCACAAAGGGAGAAGACACAGACAATTAATTGAATGAAGAACATGCATACCATTTTCATTTAGAGAACTGATGGTGAGAGAACCAAACACTGGCACTTCGAATTCATGCAGCCACAGTATATTAAATGGTAAACTCTGCAAATACAAATCATAGGTTAAATCAACAAATTAATCCAAGTTAATTTGCAAGTAATGAAAGTTCATAAAAAAATTAAAAAATAAATTTTTTTTAAAAAAAAAAAAAAAAAAAAGGTAAGACATTATAAGGGGAATGTACAAAGGTACAAGAATCATTAAATTTTCCACTAAAAGAACACCATATTTCAGCAAAAGAACAAGTAGTACTTGTTTCTATTTCATTCCTTTTCAATTTCAATTATAGGTTGAACACCTTATCATCCTCTTCCTCCTAATCCTTCATAGTTCTCTTATATTAATTAATTGTTGCTACCTTTTCCTATCCCTTAAAGAAATGGTTTTTGCAGTAATCATGGTAGTGAAGAAAATGGTTCATATGATAAAATGGGGGGAGATAATGGTGAATGGCCATGTAGAATAATCATAAAATCATGCAACAAAAAATGTAATAGAAATATGTTGTTTACCTACTCTATTTTATTTTGTTTGCAGGATTTGAAGATAGAGTTTTTCATTTAAATACACTTCCCTTTTTGCTGATTAAGAAAGAAAAAAATTTCCCTATTCACTGCACTATGTAAGGCAAAAATCAAAATCCAAACTAAAGAATCCATTTCAAACACAATAACTGCAAATCCTATTGCCATTCTTGGCCAAATTTTCTGAACAGATTAGATACACCTTTGAGAAACACATTATACTCTAATACACCGATAATTGAAATTTTCCTTACTTTAATTGATATAGCTGTCATACGGCCACTTGTAGAAGCCACATAAAGTGTTTCATGCACCTACATCAAAAGTAAATTAGACGTTATATCAGGTAAAAGACAAATCAATAATCTCCAAGTTAGGGGTATTCTGTTTTAGGTTCTGCTTGGCCACTGAGAATTTTTATATGAGAATTTTGAATTTTAAGATTAAATATTAAAATATTATATTTTAATATTATTATTATTTTGAGATTTGAAAAAGTTAAGAAAAATTTGAATTGTTTATTATATTTTGTCTGGAGATTTGGGAAATTATAATGATGAGATGAGAATTTTGTGTTTGAGATAAAAAATTCAAATGGCCAAACAGTACCTTAGTGAGACATTTACCAAAAAAGAAACATGCACATGCATGCAAAGAATCAGTAGCAAGTTTAGCTTCTCAAGCCAAGAAACCAAAAATAATATCCCATCATTTACACAATTCATTTGAAACACAAGCACGTGATCGTGAAAATCTATACAGAACATATGGCAGAACTAATCCCCCGTTACCCCCCACCCTAGCACCAAAAATAGAGAACCCATTTACAGCTCATGTCTGCAATTCCCACACCTTTTTTATAATTAATAATTCGTTATTGATAATCGCAAAAGATGACTACAATTCCTAAGCTGGTAAAATGCTTTTAATGATTGTTTGGAGTTATTTATTTAAATACAAGCTACTATAACAATATAGGTTATCAACCTGCATTTAAATTTTAGTTAAATGTTAGCCAAAAATGATCAAAATCGTACTTAGCTATTTCTTATCCATCTGCACAGAATCTTCATACCCATAACCAAACCAAAGTGCAACCACAATCCAAGAAATATAGCCCAATACATACAGGCAGGGCAGTCCATCAGGTCAGGTCATGTCGGGTTTGTGCCATTTTTTAATCAACTCAAACCTGATACGACCTGTTTAACCAAAAAATTAAAAAACTACACACATATTTTATCATTCCTACTATTGGATAACAAGGTAAAGACTACAACAAAAAATATTTAAAATAAGTCAGATATGTTTCAATTTAAAAATCAATTTCTAGCAAAAAATATGAGGCAGGTCAATCGGCCCATGACCCAACCCAACACAATCCGTAAATTAATTGGGTCAAATTCAGGTCAACCCAAATTGACCTGAATTGGCCCGAATCCAATTATGCACAGCCACCCTATTATTACGTGTTGGGTTCGCTAATTGTGTAAAAATGTGTAAAAAATAAACTGGTATATAAAAAGATTATATAGTACATATCGGGGAAACACGTCACGTCATAATCGATGCAAGTGACAAAGTACTTCAAAACAAAAGCATTTTCTGGCAATCAACCAAGCATGAAGCAAAATTAAATGATTTGATCAATGACTGAATGCAAAAATACACCTCATCGATTGCAGGCGATCCATATATACTTCCACCGCAAGGAAGCATATAAACACAGCAATGGTTTTCGTAGTCAAGAGCATATAAGTTATGGTCATACGATCCACACCTGCAGATAATTGGTTGCAGATTTAAGTCCTTGTAAAAGAAAGGCCAGTGTCCTCTAGTAAATCATATGCCTTTAAAAAACTCATATGAAGAAAACGAAAACAATTATACATACTACCTTCAAAGCATAGTCCCAAAAGTGTACTCTTCTACCATCTCCAACCACAAAACTAATACAACCTGCAAACCTTTTCCAACCCACCGGTCCCGCCCTAATACTGCTTTAAAAACTAAAACAAACTATTCACCTACATTTGCAATAGATAATTATGACTACCTCACATGCAATTAAACTGAAGCAGCATGCAGACCAGATCTGATGCAACACTGCAGCGGAATTGACAAAACACAAATATGCTTCATGAAAATGAAGCAACTCTTCCATAAATCTCAAATATCTCACTTTCAGATAACTGAAATAGGGAAAAACTCCCTCAAAAAGTGTATTTTCATCATAAATATCATATAATAATAATCAACTCGTTTTCAAAATGACCATAGTCTTACCTTTTTTTTTTTTTGATAAGTAAAGTCTTACCTTTATATAGGTTTACAGATACAACACTCTTAAATTGACTCTAACACAAATAAAACTCTAAACCTTCCCGGTCTATGACTTCGACCAATTGCCCGTAATAGAAGTTACCAAAACATAAAAACCAAACCAATCTAATTTAAACAAGGAGTAACCGTGCATATAGACTCCAAATAAGATAAAATTCATAAAAATTCCTATCCTCGCCCACACGTAAATAACATAAATTTTAAAACAAAAATTGAAGTAAATTTGTTACTATACTATTTGGGAAGGAGAGGCATTTGGTTCCAAGACTATTGGCAAAAATGAACCATTCATTTTCTGAGATCAATGTACATTTTAGGGGATACATTCATCACAATAATGCCATGCGTGATTATTAAAGATGAAAAGGACAAAATAGGGTATCTTCAATCAGCATTACTAAAGGGATAATTGGTATCTCTCTAAAATTGACGGGAGAGAAATAAGGCCAGTTCAATAGAAGAAAATGTAAGAGGAAGTATTTGAAAACATTACCAAATCAAGTGTCTACGTATGTCTACAACTGGCTGTGACTTCACCTTCAAACATTAAAAGTGAAATTTGTATCAGCCAAAACAGCGGATTATTAGGAAAAATAGCAATGCTTTAGTTTTAGATGTACAAAGAAATAAAATAGAACCAACTTAACAGTATCAAAGACAAAATCTAGAGATTCCTGATGCAACTTTGAAGGAGTTTTCTTATCAATTGTCCTATATATACACAAAGAGAAGCAACTAGATGATACCTACCTTGCAGAATACTTTTGTTTTTAAGTGAATAGTTCTAAAATAGAAAGAAATAATGCAAACACCAATATGCACCTCTGCCTTTAACTGTTAGGCACAATAACCCACAAATTTTCTGATAAATAAATCAATCTAATTAAAGAATAGAGGGACACAACCAAAATACACAAGAAGTGCACTAGAGAAACCCCACTCAGGCAGGAGGAAAAGTATCCATAATCAACAAAGTCCTAGTAAGCCATAAATCCCACAAATTTAAGAAAACCAAAACTATTAGTAACTAATAATCCACCACGAAGAGCCTCACACAGCAGATCCTTTAAGACCGTAGGAAATTGCACTCTCTCCAAATGCACCCATCATGCAATGGCATGTCACCCTCCAAGCGTCCAACATTTGATGTCCAAAGAATTGACCATGCCAGCTGTACAAAAGTTCCACCAGCCGACTAGGCATTACCCACTCTACTCCAAAAATAGAGAAAATCGTAACCAACAACTCTCTAGCAACAATGCAATGCAACAGAAGATGGATTGTTCCTACACACAATAGCAATCCATCAATATTGTCACACCCAAGTCCTAGGTTCTAAGTTTGAGCTGACCTTCAACTAGGGCCCATGGACCAAATTTTTGGAGGAAGAGAAAATGAAGGAGATGTAGGGAACAAAATAGAGTAAGGAGAGGCTCCATTGAGGACAGATGAAGGCATGCAGTTAATAACATGACAAGCAGAAGGACTCCATCCTCCAAAAACATTTAGGAACATGCATGTGATGTAAAAGTGCTCGGGTTACATCTAACAAATGAAACTCTTTGCATTCAGCCACACCATTCTGCAAGGGTATAAGAACATTAGCTTTGATGAAAAATTCATTTATTACTTAGCAAAGGAACTAGATTGATATTCTTTAGTATTGTCAAATTGTGTAATTTAAATTGTGTCCCCAAATTAGGTTTTAATTTCTTTCCAAAAGATTTGGAATATGGAAAAAAGCTCAGATCGTGCCTTCATCAAAAGCAACCATGTCATACGAGAATAATCATCCACAAATGTAACAATCTACTGAAATTTATTTGATTCAATATTGAGTGTCCCCCCTATACATCAGAGTGAATCAATTTAGAAGGACTCGAGACATGATTATTAACTCAAGGTACAAAAGACACAATGGTGTTAGCTAAGTTGACACGCTTCATAAGGGAAGGAAGATACATTTCCAAGATTCCCAATTTGACATTTCAAAATGGAAAGGGAAGGATGACCAAGGCGACAATGCAATTCAAAAGCAAATGATGAGAAGGATGTGAGAACTCAAGTGGGTAAATGCTTGAAATAAAGATGATACAAGCCACCAGCTTCTTGCCCCGTACCAGTCTTTTTCATCAGCTTGAGATCCTGAAAGATACGTAAAGGGGGCTAAAAACTCACTGAACATTGGAGATTTTGAATAATCTTACTAATGGAGAACAAGCAAAAAAAGGAATAGCCAGGAGCATATAGAATATATGACAAGGATATAGGGATCCAAAACCTATAACTTTAGCAAAGGAACCATTAGCAAGAGTAACATTCTTTCAAGATTTCACATTATCTAAATCATTTAAAGCATAATACAAACCGATCATATGTTCATTAGCTCCTAAATCGATGATCCATGGATCTTGCAAGGATGAGAGAAGACATACAAATGTTGTACTTGACTGGGAAAAGTAGCTACGGAAAATGAAGGGGCATGTGTTGAAGGCAAAAGCTGAGTATACTCATCCCTCAATATGTGATCATGTCTGAATCTAGAGGTGGCTTAGAACTGCGTCGAGATCATGTCTGAATCTGGAGGTGGGTTAGAACTGACGAGGCAATATCTTGACAAATGGCCTGATTAGTGGATCCAGATGATCGACCATATAAATCACAACAATAGTCTACCGAGTGATTACAGCCACCACGTCCCCAATGTGCACCTCTACCACCACGAGCATCACGCCTAACAAGAGAGAGGCAACTAAAGCATATCTCTCACTACTCTAATTAGAAGACAATTGAGATTCGTGTCCAGTCAATGAGGCATGTTGAAGTGGGGAGAATGCATCAAGAAATTAGGGAAGCTATGGACTGGCCAAAATTTGGGAATGAACGGACTCATAGGCTGGCTTCAAGCCAACAAGGAACCAAACAACATTGAAATCTTCACATTGTTGGTGCATATGTGAAACATCATAAGTAATAAGTTACATTTTGAGCTCTTCACATATCACCTAAGAATGATACTCTTCAAAACTCAAAAGTGCATTGTTTCAACCCGAAGAATTGCTTCTACAACTCATAAATGAGAGTTTGGTTCCCAACACCTGAATTCATCTACATGAGGTGCCCCCACACTTCTTGAGCAGTGTCAAGATACATCAAACTAGAGCATACATTAAAATCAATGCTAGGCAACATAAGGTACAAGATTCGAGCATCTTCTTGTTCCCATTGAGCATATGTAGGGCTAGTTGACAAGGGTTTTATATCAACCAAATGGCTACGAAGACCCTTGCCCTTCAAAAACACTTAAACAAGTTTTGACCAAGCACGTAGTTCTTTCCATTCAACTTTACAAAGGTAATAGGCACATTAAAGTTTGATTTAAGAGACAATAACCCACATTTAGTAGATATGGGAGCTGAAAATACCATAAAATCCAACCAAAAGGTAGTAAACCACTCCACAATATGCAATATGGATGAAAACTTAAGAAGTCAACTTGAATCCAATCTGAAAAGTACAAATCTGAGTTGTAGTGTGACATATAGCACAAGAAACAGGCCTGAGATTGGGTTTCAGCTTGTACTGGTTGGTTAACTAGAAATTGGCTCCAAACCAGGTATGTACCAATATGGATGGCCTTGTACAAGATTCATCTTGAAAATCAGATTTAATATATCTTCAACGAGAATAAGTAGGTTGTGGGTTACCTTATTCTTGTTACCAAATTGGTGCTACTCCAGATAGGAACAGACACTTAGGATCCGTTTGGACACTTGGAGTATCTCATAATTCTGAAAATAGTAGTGAAATGGTTTAAGTTAAGATATTTATTGGGTTTTGGGAAAGAGAGAGAGAGAGAGAGAGAGAGAGAGAGAGTTGAATAAAAATATTATAAAGTTAAAAAATTGTTTGAATATTATTTTTTAATATTATTTTTGTTTTGAAGTTTGTAAAAGTTGTATTGGTGGTTGTATTTTGTTTTGAAGTTTGTAAAAATTGTATTGGTTTTTTATTTGGATAATGATTAGATAATGTTTAGATAAAAAGTTGAAGATTTGAAATTGAAAAGTGTTTTGTGCTTGAATGATGTTTGGGAATGAAATTATGAGAAATTTTGAGAATCTTGAGAATTTTGTGTCTCATCTTTGTGTCCAAACATCCCCTTAATCCAAAGTTAAGGACAACCTCAACCCGAGATGGAATATCTGGGCACTACAACCAACAATCCCTTAGCTTCGATGTTGTTGGCTACAAGTGGCCCAACTAACGGCCTTCAATGACAAGAAAGTCACCAGATGGAACAGAAGACAATGGTGAGCTTAAATCCAACAGCCAATACCAGATTTGACACCAGAAAAAAGCCGGAAAACTCACCCAATGGCACCATTGCACCACCAACCACCACAATAAAGGGCCGGCAACCACAATTGACCCATACCAATTGACAATCGGCAGCATTAATGTCATCAAACAACCACCACGATCCAGAAGCAACACTTTCAGTTGCACTTTTTTTTAAAAATATATATATACACACACAAACATAAGAGAAAATCAAAGAGAAGTGAGGTATCAATCATTTAGTAAATCCTCTGAAACCATGTTGTAAAGGTTAGAGAGAACACAGAGGGAAAACGAGTTGTTCGAACTGATGTATATTTCTTACTGTTACAATATATTTACTAAACATTCAATTGTCAATTATACCCTCATGGGTTATACTTATTACAATTATGCCCTCTAACACACTTAGGACTAGTTTGGTTTGGTAGATGAGATCATATAATCATTACAACTTTCCCAAACTCCCACACAAAATATAAGAAACAATTCAATTTTTTCAAATCCCAAATCAAAAATAAAATATATATATATATATTTATATTCTAACAATATTTTATTCAATTTTCAACTTTTATCTCATCTCATTTATATAACCAAACGAGGCCTTGAACACAAAAATCCAACTTATGAAGCCAATATCAACCAATGATATACATGCATACACATTTATATATAAATATTTTAATTATGTTTTTTTATAAGGCATATTTATATATAGATAAATGTATATATGCATGCATGTATTGCATAGGCCAAAAGGCCTAATGCAACTACAATGGCAGCCACCACACGCACAATAACACACAAAGATGAAACAGTCAAAACTTACATACCACTGGGACTAATGCCTACAGCCAAAAGTATATATGACAAATCAGATGAGGGGAGAGATGATTTTGGACACCCTAAATAGTTTTGTAGGGATGAGGAGAGAGACAGATCCATAGGATTTAAAACATATTGCACAAAAAAAGTGAAAACTCAAACACTTGAGTATTTTTTTCCTGAAACAAGCATTTAAGCATTAGCTTTAAAAAACATCATAGAAATATTAAAAATGAAAAATTTAAAAGAAAATGAACTATGTAATGTATTTAAAAGCTTCTATTTACACTGCGATCTGCTTTATATTAGTATTGATTTTAGTTTAAAACTTGTAGCTGAAATTCATTAAATTTATTGCTTTAATCGACAAAAGAAAAGTCCCCCACCCTGGGGGCGCGAGCCTAGAGGACCCATTATCTGAGCAGCTGTGATTAAAACAGATAATTTTTCTAATGTTTTCCCAATTGGGTATGAACCATCAAATCATAAGATCCAAAACTGGACAAAATCTTGAAACATGTTATATATGCCATATCTGCTAGTTAAATACTTCATCTAGAACAAGATAGACCCTATAATTGGATTTTACATCCTCAAACATCTTCTCCCAAATGCTAGGAGAACACAAGAAGTAGAAATTTCTTTAGACAATAAGGAATGAGAACGAGGCAAAACATTAAAAATACCATACCTCACCAGATGTTTGGAATGTCCAGCATATGTTGCCATTCAAAAAATCCAGAAAGTAAATTTTCCCTTCATAACACCCAACTACAACCTAATAGAGATGGTAAAGTTTACAATATAAATTAATTAGATATATTTCCTGGTAGAATAAAATGATGTAAGCACACAATAAAATAAAGTAAAACCTGAGAAAAGTCGCCAAGAATTGCTGCTGAACATTCAATTCGCCCTTCTAGTTTGATCTCCCATTTAACAGAACCACTGAACCCAATCATGTAAAAGCACAATGCTTGAGACAAAATATAATCATCAACACTATAAAATTTGTGCATGGCAGAATGAAATCATGTTCCTAAAACAGAATGATGAACATTTAACGTACCACTAAAACAAAACGTTAGAAGCTTCACTTCCAATGTAAAAGTTCCAACAATACTAGCCACTATGCATTCAAGGGTGGGATGAAACAATGAATATGCATGGTAGAATCTTTGACAAATGGTTCATCAGGCATTGCAACCCTATCTACCAATTTTATTCCAAAGGGTATATAAGGTGCCAGTCAACCAAACCCCGTACTAAATATCATCACACAGTAACTGTTTATGGGTAAAAACATGAGAATTGCGAGAGGAAATCAGAATTATGCAACTAAAATTAAGTAACTCTAATAGCTAATAGGGAACTATAATTCAAGCTCTAATACTGTGTCAAAACAAAAAACAAAAAGAAAACCATTAACTCCAATAGGGTTTTGCTGATGAGCTCTTGCTCATATTTCACACCTCTCCATCCCCTTCCCCTGCTATGTAATTACTGGATGAAAGATGTGTGGCCATTGGCTAAGCCACAGTTTGCATGTTGTTATACCTACCAATTGAAAGTGATGGTAGGATTAGGGTTGGGTCTCATTTCTAGGTAAAGCAAGAGATTGGAGGAGTACAAACAAGTTTTTTTTTGTAAGTAAGAGTACACACATAACATAAAAACACACACTGATATATATATATATATATATATTGTGGTTTTTGAGAATATACAATACATGAGAACAAATTTAAATCCGATCATCTTAAGGTAAGGCTGACAAACTAAATATATTAGAATCATTCTAAAGATCATAGAAAAAAATCACTAAATTAAAGAGAGAGAGAGAGAGAGAGAGAGAGAGTGAGAGAGAGAGAGAGAGAGAAGATCTATACCTTTTGCCACAAATACACAGAAATTTACGTGAGTGGGATCCAATAAATAAATAGATATCCTGGCCTCTAAACACAACCATCGGCGATGCATCAATGCAAGACTCCATGTGAACTTTCCAAAAGTCTTGCATAAAACCATTTCTACCTCTTGGGATCTTCATAGACCAACTTCCTTGCCGTATACCATTGCCCCTGTACCCCCCTTCATAAATAACCTTGTTGCTCCGGCTGAATGAACATGACACGAAGTCTAACGAAGAATTCCATAGATACCCACCCCCATGACTAATATCATCTGAAGCAAAATGTATATTCGAATCCATCTTTAAGCATTTAGAGACTAAAGCATTAGCACCATCCATTCCAACAGAGGTGTTCGATAGACTTGCCTGTGGTTTAAAGATAAGAGGATTGGGAGCAACAGACTTCATAGAAAGAAGCATGTTCCTCGTACCTCCATCAAGATTCATCTCCAAATTACCATCCTTTTTGACATGTAAATCGCATGATCCTTTTCGCTCCAGAAGTGCAAGATAAAGCTTGGATGGACTGGGAAAGTAATATATTAATCTCATATTAACCCCTAAATTATGAGCAAGATGTGCCGAAGCGATAGAATTACCGCCCAAAGTAAAAAAATCATCATCATTGGAAACCTCTTCAACCATTAAAGCATCACAAAAAGCCTGTCAGAGATGGTAAAATATATTTACATCATGGGTTATTCAGAATAGGTAATATCAGACTACATATATCAATAAGTTGTGTTCACAGACAACTTTTTATCTTTGCAGGGTCAATTGAGGATGAAAGAATCAATAATGACCAAACCATGTACGGTGTCGTCCATGCCAATTCTCTTTTCCGAAATGGGAAGGGAGATAGTCATATAGTAACTAATATGCTAATTGACCATAAAGAAACCAAGCTTAGCAATTATTGAAAAGTAACTAGCCCAAAATAGCATATACAGAAACAGATTCCATCCAGGACAGGTTTTCTGGATCCATCACTATATCTCACACAAAGGTCTTCCACAACAAGAATGTTGTGTTTAAACATAACCTAATTTAGGAGGAAAACAAGGGTTCTGGTCTTCTGGATGCACACCAATTGTCCCCATACCATCTAGAATGCTCTCTTCCATTATTAGATTCAAAGAATGCTGTAACCAAATAGATAAAAAGAAAATAAAAATAAAAACTAGAAAGCATGAAAAGGATAAAGAGCAAACCTTTTTAATAACTTGTAACAGATCACTCTTGCCCTTGTCATCAATTCTATCTTCAACATGATTAGTGAGAGATGATGAACTTTCCAACAAACCATAATCAACTTTTCCATTAGAAGATACAGGTAATGTCTTCCTAAAGGTGAAGCGGTTAGGAAGCATGACTACAGGAAGTTTGTCAATCATCCAACTTCCGATAGAAGATCTGAATATCTCACAGGATCTTTCCTCTTTTAAGACTATAAATGCTTCAAGAACCACAAGTTCCCCATGAGCATTACTTGAAATTACAGAGATTACAGCAGCATCAACTACATCAGGATGTCGCCTTAACACATCTTCAACCTCCTCTAAAGCAATACGATGCCCACTAACCTTCACAGTGCGGTCTTTCCTTCCCAAGAAAACCAAGTCACCACTTTGCAGCCGTCTAGCAAAATCACCAGTTTTAAAAAATAGTTGACTTCCATGTTTAGTGAAACTGCTACCAACAGAGTTATGAGGCAATTTTTCGCCATCAGAATAGTATCCACCACACAGGCACGCACCACCAACGTATATTTCTCCCTGATTGGGTGTGTCATTTTCACAAACAAGTAGTACATCACAATTAGAAATAGGGATACCAATTGGGACACTTGTTAGCCTCTCCCTCTCCAAAATCATTGGCAACTTCTTGCAGTCAAAATACGTACAATCACCTGATACCTTAATCCAACAAAGTTGATTCAGCAGTCATCAACAATGAATCCTAAAAGCATTACTCAATGTGTTATAAAACCTGGACAACCTAATAAAAATGAGAATCTATATTTCTAACCTCTGTACTCCCATATAAGTTTAAAATTAAGGTCTCTGGTAATGACTTGGAAAGCATATGCCACAAGGATAAAGGCAGAACTTCACCACTTAGCACTAATAATTTTAATGAATGCACAGTGCCCCTATGACTTTGACTTTGCAAAGCAGGAAGTATTGCCCTAATCAATGATGGAACAGAAGTAAGCCTGGTAATGAAATAAGCCTGCAAAAAGAATTTGAAATTAAAGGTGAGCAACAAAAAGCAAATTCTGGAATTATAAGTCCAACAAATAATGGCAACCTCAACATCAAAGTGTACCTGTAGAAAATTGACAACAGAAAACAAATTCTCTTTTAGTTCATTGAAAGGAGGTATAACCAACGTACAAGTAGTTAGAATAGCAGCAAGAAATTCTTGCAGATGGTCAATAAAGCTAATCGATGTCTTGAATAATAAAAGTTCCTCTCCTTGCATGGGATACAGTTCTTGCATCCACAAAAAGCGATTTAGAAGACCTATAAATAAATGAAATATATAAGAATCCATAATAAGAACAAAGGAGTCCATTGGAAATGAAGAGAATCCCAAAGAAAAATAAATTATATAAAAGAACAAGATGGAAAAAGAGAGGCTACACTCTAATACTTAAAGAACGAATTTTGGTTGAGATATGATATTGGGCAACCTTTTTCAGTGCCACGAACGCCTTTAGGCTTTCCAGTTGATCCTGATGTGTACATCAAATAGCTGAAGAGTCTTTCTTCTCTAATTTTACAAGGACAAACTAATGTTGTTGCCCAAATACACTCTTGACGATTTTCTTCCATGGAAAAGCACAGCACAGGACAGCTGCAGGATTCTACTAGCCAATGTGATTTATCAAGCAAGTAACTGCAACTCCTCCCAGATGAAGAAGCACACCCAATAATCAGATCAGCACCTGACGAACCAATGAGTGATAATATCCTCTCTTTCGGCCATGAAGGATCTAGAGGCATGAAAGCCTCCCCACTTCTTAATACAGAAAGAACAGCAACTATGTATTCCACAGAAGGCGGCATGAATAATCCCACTATTTTTGGCACATACAAATTCTCAAATTCAGGCCACTGCTCTGCCCTCGGTGCTGAAGATTTGGTCATTTGAGCATGATTGAGCAGCTCATTATAAGTATTATTACCTTCAAGAAAGCTAAGGATGAGAATGTAGCATCACACATAAAACCAAAGACGCCTTCTAGGTTTGCCTAATCAGATTACTTCCACACATTGGATTCCAAGAAGTTCATGCTTTCTAAAATGATCCAAAACTGACGCTCCACGTTTTTTAAATGAGCTCAAAATCTTTTGCCTCCTCAGTCAGAATTGTACTTCACTTACTGGTAAATTTCCTACTATCTCTGAGAAATTGAAAGATTTAGCCATAGGCAGTTCACGTCAACAATAGTATGATAATATCTTCTTTTTAATTGTTTTTTATCTTTTATTAATAAAGTTTTTTCAATCATTTCAATTTCCATTTAACAATATGTTCTCTGGTGTCGGATTCGGTGATTGGATCATTGGAAACCAAAGAAAAAAGAAATGAAGAAAAACGAAAGTTTCGAAATTTCCAACACAGAAACCAGCATGTCGAGAGCCCGTAAATCCTTCGTTACCGGCCACTTTTAATGGTAAAGAAAATGAGGAACAAAAAACAATTTTCCATAGGAAAGAACGAAACCTTGTGCTGGGAAGAGAATGGAGCTGATGCGAGCACTAAGGGAATCAACGGACGCCGAAACATCAGAGTAAGTGAAGCACCGATCACCACGGTACACGGGAGGGAACGGCAATTTTTCGTGCTGCTTGAGATGTCCGGAGAGCTGCGCCCCACCGGAGGCGTGTATGACCGCGATTTTGTTAGGATTATTGGATGCGGCTCTCAAGAACAGGTGTGAAATGCAGCAGCGCTCGCCTGTCTCTCCGCTCCCGCTTTCATCACTCATTCCGGGCTCCGTTGCAGAACGACTGCACGACGGAAAAGAAAGGAAAAGAGACTAGCAAACAAATTCAAAGAGAACGATAGATATACCAAAATTTCATTTCATACTTTGTCCAAGTGATTCGGGAATGAAATGTCAGCACACTCCCACCCGAAAGGACCACGACCAATTTTGCCTGCCCGGTCGGTATACAAGTTTTGGGAAAAGAAGAGAAATGATCTGTGCAGTCGGTAAATGCAGTCGACGTGCAGTCGTTTTGAAAAAAATGAATTAATATGGGACCTATATGAAAAAAAAATTATTTTTATAACTTTTTTTTATTCATTCTGTACAACTATAATTTTTTTTATTTATTCCGTACAGCCGACTGCATGCCGATTGTATTTGTCGACTGCGTCTAGCAAAGTCCATAAGTTTTGGGAAAAGAAAAACGCTAAACGCGGATCGTGCAAGCGCCGTGCAAGCGATGCTGACGTGGAAAAAATCAAACGGAACCGTTTTGTATTTGAGAAATGATATTTGTAGTCGTAATTGTACAAGTAGCGTACAGTCGCTTTAAAAAAAATAAATTAATATGGGACTCACATGAAAATAAATAAATTTTTAATCGTGAACCCCACTTTTTTTCAAAGCGATTACGCAGCGTTTGTAATTCTACGACTGTATGTAGTATTGCTCTTTGTGTTTTTTACATTTCCCTCCATTTTTTCCTTAGTTTCGTATTACCCCTCTCTATGTTTCGAAGCCCTTTCCTTCACTATTTGTGCTTTTGGACAAGCTCCTTCTCTCTCTATGTTTTCGATTAACAAAGATCATCGAAGCCCTTTCCTTTCTTCTCTGTGCTTTCGATTTACAAAGACCATTGAAGCCCTAAAGCCCCATCTGTATGTTTCGATTTACGATGACCTTCAAACCCCGAAGCCTCATCTCTGTGTATTTCTACATTTTTGTCTCTGTGCCTCTATGTATCTTCCTTTCATCCCGAGTACTTCCTTTCATCTCGAAGCCCTTCCATTTCCATTCATCCCAAGTTCTCACCTCCCTCGAAGATGACCCAGTAGACATCCCTCCCTCCTAACTCTAACCCAGCCCATTTCCCTTCATCCCCAAATCCTAACCCTAACCATAAACTGTAACCCTAACCAAGTCCATTTTCCCTTCATCCCGAAGCCCTAATACTAGAATATGGTCGTGACAGAAGAAGGAAGACAGTCGCCCCTATCCGGTCCAGAAGGAATGCAAGTACATAGTATTCCTTTTGTATTATGCATTATTTTCTTAGTCTGTTATTAGTTTTGTTTTACTTTTCGATCAATTCATTGTTTGTCATAATTCTGTCAAGCCACAAATCCAACCACTTCTAATATTTTTCCTAGAAAATATGCTTGTATATATAGAAACGAGAAAAGAAAAACTAAAAAAAAAAACAAAATTTGCTTTTCACTACGAAGGAAGTTGCATATTATGTGCCAAAATTTAAAGTTACGAAAGTTTTGTTTAAAGTAATTAACTCTATTGAAGATTCTTAGGTGATCTTTGCAAGCTTGGTTTTTCTTTATGCTTTAGAGTTCACCATATTACGTTTAAAATTAAGTAAATTAGGTCACATATTCCTTATTGAAGATAGCTAAATATGGTGTGTAAGATAATGTTCTTATTTAAAGAGAGCCATGCTTAATTTGTTTGCTTATTTTAAATAAAAGTGGAAAATAAATTACAATTTTTGCCTACCATTATGAAAAACCCAGATAAATGAGGCCAAACGCTACATGTTAAACCAAACAGGAACTTCCAACCATTGTGTACATTCCAAATTAAAATTTTCCCAAATGCATGGATGTTCCCACATGTGTTTAATTTGTTTGTTTCTGCACGAAAACTATAGAGAAGAAAATAAACGGGCATTTAATTATGGTTTCTAACATGTTGCACCATTAACTTTTTTTTGTCTTGGTACCTTGTGTATATTTTATAAGGCAAACCGAGTATTCTTCAATTATTATTCTTGTTGACGTACTCTGGGTTTAGAAGGCATAAAACTTCAATTTTTAGCAATTTATGGTTGATAGGGGTGATACATGAAAAGGCCAAACAACTTATGTGATGGTATTGGTTCCTCACTGATCATTTGTGATCATTTTATTCTATAGGTCGATGCCATGATGTACTTGGTTGATGCTTATGACAAAGAGAGATTTGCAAAGTCAAAAACGGAGCTTGATGCTCTCTCTCAATACATCAAGTAGGCAAACAATCAGATGGCAATTTTTCTACCACTGCTGCAGCCCTTTTATTCAAGTTGGTCTTGGGAATATTAAGCATAGGCAATGGTATAGAGAGAATATATATTGTCTATGGTGGTTGCCTCTATCTTTAGCTAGATTATGTTTTTACCTTTTCTTGGCCTAGTTAAATTGGTGTCTAAATCGCAGAACTAATAAAGGGATTGAGATTCAATTGAGATTTTTTTTTTTTTAACTGAAGGTGAACTTGGAACTCCACAATGCAATTCATTAGGGATGTTTTTCTTGTTTTCATTCTCAGTTTGGATCGATATTCTGTGGTTTGGTTAATTGAATTGCTTTTCATGCTTGGGCAAATCCTCTCTCTCTCTCTAGTTATACCTTAAGGACTTTGGCAACCTTTATGAAACAGCAAACTGGATTGTAAGAATGGGCTTTCAATATCTTTGACTAGATGAATTGGTGGCCGCTAATATTGCACTTAAGTGTGATTTTTTCAAATTGTAGATGTATTTGTTCGTTTCATAAATTTTATATATAATTGTTGGGTAGAATGAGGGTTAGCAAAATGAGTTTGTTGGGTAATTAGGTTGAGGAAAAAAATTAGTTAGGAAACAATAATTTAAGTCTCAAATTAAATTATTAATGTACGTATGGTTGGTATAATTGCAAAATATGAAAACAAAATTATATTTTTAAAATATTATTATTAAAAATAATATTGTATTATTATTTTGATGAATCTAATGGCTAATCCAATGTGGGTTATGGATAGAAAGGTTATGAATTTATGGAAAGCATGTACTTTTCATCAAATTTTAAATATGGCTTTGATGAAGCCAATGTGGATGCTTTAAGCATAGGTATTGTTGAAGATGTCTAATAAATTCCCAAATTAGGATGGTAGATGATCCAGGAAATCACTGCTTAAGGATATTTTCTTGCATTTTTCTTGCATTTCTGTCTTGAATCACAAGGTTTCTAAGCTGATCTTCTTCGAGTATTTGCTATTTTTTAAAACTTCAAATTGGGTTTTTGATTCCAGTTTTTCCATTTTTGTGTGCTCACATATTCCATAATTGCCATATTCTCAGCTCCGAACTCAATCGAGCACTTTTTCTGACCTTTCGATTTTTCTTTTTACAAATTTCAGCAAAAGGACTTATAGTAGCTTCGATTTTTGCATATACTCCATCTTGGTGATCTAATTCAGGTATTTCATCTCTGCATTTGTGGAGTATAATTTTTTTTTTAGTTTTTAGGCCCATTTTGGTGGAATTGAACATGCATTAATTTATTGTTGATTGAGCTGAGAGTTTTGATTTCAAATAATGGGAATTTTTGGGGTTGAAGGCATGGTTTCCAAGCTGTTACTTGTCGTGGTGTTTGTTTTGGATCTGATAGCTGTTATTTATCACTCTTCTATAATATGGTATGTGGGTTTTGGTTATAGACTTGAAAGGGGTAGTCTTTGTGCGACTTAGCTAGTTTATTTAATTTCTTTAAGATCTGCTACAAATGTTGCTATAAATTAGGGACACCAAGTTTCTGAAAAAGGATAAAACAAATGAACACCAATTGCTGAAATAGGTCTATTATGTATTGCTTATAAGGTTATGTCCACTTTGCCTTACTCTAGACCTTTCTCATTAAATTTCTTATCACTTTCATATCTTGCAAGATGAAGGTAGGCTTGTAAATGAGACTCAGACATGTATCTTGAGGGCCATCAAGATAAGTTATAGGTGATGATTGGAATATTTTACAGCAGCATCAACTGTTGTTTTTCTTCATTTCATGCTTTTTCTGCAATTCTCCTATAATCAATTTTGGCATGTGAATAGGTTTCTTTATTACGTTGATACTTGCATTAGTTGTTTGATACAATGAAACGAGTAGGAAGGAAAGACCCGTTGTGCTCTTACATGGGTCTCACAATTTTATTTAGACTTAACACTCTTCTTTAGACTGCCATGGTTGTTTTGATTCTACGCTCTTACATGAATCCTTGTCTCATCTTAGTATACTGATCTGCTTTAGAAATAAATTCCACTTTAGAAAGACATCCATAGCGATTCTCATTTTGAAATTTCATGTAATTTCTTGCTTCCATTTAATTGTTGAGATTTTCATTTGTCCTGTTTACTTTATTCTACGAGGAGAGGAATGGGGTCTTTCGGATTGTGAATGCCCATCCTTTGTTGCGTGTGAACAACAAAATGATTGTCTTTAAACTCTGGCCCATCAAATGAACCACAATATGAACTGTTATACTTGGCATCTCAAGATATCTTTTTGGCAGAGCAATTTACTCATGCTCATTCATTTACATGTGCAAGAGTATACATCTACTAGAGAGTAGATGTATAAAAGTCAAAATTGTATAGGACTGCTGTTCATTCTTGTTTCTTGGATTTAAAATTGTATACATGTTCTTCCTTGCATGGAATCTACATTTGCATCTACAATAGGCATAGCCTTAGTACCCTAGATTGATTCAATCATACGTATCTGCATTGCTCAATGCTTTGCAATAGGCAATCTACAATTCTCTTGTTAATGATGACAATAGGCATAGCATTTCAATGCATGGGAAATGTGGAATTAGTGCTTTCCTTCTAGTGTTCTGGAGGATAGTAGATGCCATTGTGGTGCTTGCTTAAATCCTATGAGTTATTAAGTACTTTACTGAGAATAAAAAAGGATGTAATCTAGAATACAACTTTGACTTTAATAATATTCACTTGTTTCTTGGGTTTTGCTAATATTCACTTGTATCATTAACTCATTCCTGTTGAAGTTAACTATTTGAGAACTCATTTCTGGTTTTGCTATTTGATTAAAGGATGTGGGCTGTTTATGTTTCAGTTAAACCTTCTCTTCATCATTCTTTTGCCACCATCTATCCATCACATGGCTGCTGATCATGGATGCTTTGGTGACAACATCTAAACTTGCTAATGTGTAACTGAACTTGCTGAAATTATTTGGGTATTGCTACTTAAATGTACTGAGTGTGTAAAATTACTACTGATGTGTAAAACTAGTACTGAATATTAGTGGATTTTGGGATGAGGCATGGCTGAAATGTATTTTGGAATGGATGCTTAGGAATTGCACCCTTTCATTATTGTTTTTTAATTAATCCACTTTTTCAAACTAATGTCAGTTTAAGATATATTAATGTTGGAAAAAATAATTTTTCAGTTTAAGATATATTAATGTTGGAAAAAATAATTTTCTTTATTGATTAATATAAC
The DNA here is from genome assembly GCF_018687715.1 of Carya illinoinensis. NCBI lineage: Eukaryota > Viridiplantae > Streptophyta > Magnoliopsida > Fagales > Juglandaceae > Carya > Carya illinoinensis. Next base: position 19,385,247 of record NC_056752.1, read on the forward strand.
ATAGTGCATTTAAGGTAGAATGAAGAACACATAATATAGTGATTGTGGCCCGTCAAAACAGATACACATAACAAGTGCGTGACTATCAATTCCAAATACCAATAGTCTGATTATCACTGGCACTCACAATCCATGGGTATTCATGGTGAAACTACACTGTGCAAATATAATCTAGATGTCCGAGAAGAGTGAAAAGACACATGTGCAACTTGTAGGTCCAGACTTTAATCTTGTAGTCATTCTCTGGAAGAAAGGGAGGGAAAACCAACAACTTCTTACTTATCAAAAAAAGAAAAAAATCAAAATTAGGCAAGAAGAGATGGCTGTATTGGAGCAATTTCTTTGGCAAGTAAATATGGCAGGTTATACTCCTGGCAACCGCATAATCATCCTACTCAAATCGTATATTACTTGCCAGATTTCAACTTGCAAAAATAATTACAAAAACTATAATCACCAATATTTCTTCCCCCAAAAGAATTACAAAAACCATAATAACCAATATTTCTTCCCACAAAAATAATTACAAAAACTATAACAACCACTATTTCTTTCTACAAAAATAATTATAAAAACTATAACAACCACTAAGCTTTCTTCTTACAAAAATAGTTACAAAACTTATCAAAAACTGGGTGTTGCTAGTCTGTGATTTCTTCCAAGCTCCATCCAAAAATAACCAGCACAAGCTCCACAGATAATACTCCTGCATCTAACTAAATTAATAACAGTTATTAAGAAGTCATATCTAATAGACTTTGCATCCACAGACTATGCATATACTTTTCATGCACATACTAAAAATTTGAACTATAAGGTGTAAAGTTTTAACAAATATATTTGCACAAAGTATAACCACCATATCATTGCATCAATTGCAATCCATCCAACCCAGGTTGCACAGGTTGTGATCCATTCAAACCAAGTTGTATCTGTAAATAATAAATACAAAATATTAATGTGACATCAATATGACTATTAAAATATCAAAATTTAAGAATATTACACTTTCTTGACTTCCAACCATATTTTGGGTTCCACTAATGTCAAACGTTGAGTTGACTGAAACAGTCTAGTGATAGATAGAGAACAAAAATATGGAAAATACAAGTATAACATATTTAAAAATTACTTTTCCAAATAATTCAGCAATTCAAAAGTAAAATATGTATACTTGCCTGTTTCCAACATTGGAAAAATCTATCTCTGATGGTTCAAATAAATTCCTACATGTGTCCTGGGCTGACATATATCCTCCATTTCACTAATAATCAAGTAACAAGTACAAACTCTATGTCATTATAATATTTGCATAAATAAATCAACCCAAATAAACATGTATATGGAAATAGTTCTTATTATTAAAAATATTGAATCTCTTTACATTTTCACTTTACATTTGCTTTCTTCGTTTTCGCTTTAACTTTTTGCATGTCTTGCTCCATCCTGGATGCTCCACTCAGAGATGGTGGTCTGCATTTTCCTCACATAACTCATGGAAGCCGTTTTGGCCATTGAAGGGGATTCTCGGGTGTCACCATATAACTCAATCATTGCATATAACTTTTTAGTTTCATCCTCAGTATGCTCTTTTGAACCTGCTGCAAGAGTAATCATCCGATAACAAATATTCAATAGAGTTGAATATCTGTTAGTATCTTCCCCTTGATACCTTGTGTCATAGGTACTATGGATTAACATGTATATCTGTTTGATGTCCTTTCTCCATCAATCTAAAATGTACCTATCTGGCAAAATTTTTATCCCATTATATTTGAATATGGCCAACACATGCCTACACAGTATCCCTCTCATCTGAAATGACCCACATGAACACTTAACATCACAGTCTTCCTCATTAAAGTCCATATAATATGTAACATGTTTAGTAAACTCATCAACACAAACTTCATCTTCTATTAGATAGATCTTCTTCACACCATCCCGTCCAAATAGAGAAGGATCCATATCTACTAAACCCATAACTTGCTTCTGAACTTCCCTGGATTTTGCATTCGTATACAACTCTTGAATTTTTTTTTCAATTGGGGATCTAGATATGCATGGAATTGTAATGCTATATGAGTGAAAATTAGCGCTGACTTCATTCTCGATTTTCTTTCTCAAGGCACTGTCAAACTGGTTGACAAACTCTTTCAAGTTTGTCTTCACATGAACATATTCATCAAAAAATACATTCATGCTCTCGCTCTGCTGGGTTGTACTCATGCCAGCCCAAAAATACTCATTTAGGAATATCGGTACCCAATGTGTGCACACAGCATACAAACTTTGTAACCAGATATTCTCTTGCAAGGTGTACGCTCTAATTAACTTTTTCCATGATTTCTCAAACTCTTCAATAGTTTGAGTGTTATACACAGATTTCATCAGCTGAGTTTTTAGGCCACTTTTGTAGGCACGATGGGAGCCAGTCTTCTCGGAGACTTTTTTAAGTATATGCCAAAGGCAAAATCTATGCTGGCTTTTGGAAATACAATAGCGATTGCAATTTTCATTGCTCTATCTTAGCCAGTAATAATAGTTGGCAGGGCAATACCATCCATACACTGCTGCCAGGTCTGAAATAACCATAAAAAAGTGTTTGTGTCCTCATTTAAAATTAACCCTGCTCCCAAGAGAATCAACTGGCCATGACGGTTTACACCAACAAAAGGTGCAAAGGGCATCCCATATCTATTCATCAGGTACGTAGTGTCAAATGTTACCACATCACTAAAATCTTAATAAACTACCCTACTACATGGATCTACCCAAAAGATATTTTTTAACCTCTCATCATCATCTAAATCCATCAAATAAAAGAATCCAGGATTCTTGTAATGCATCCTAGAAAAATAGTCTCGCAACACTCCAGCACTAGCTACTTCAAGTCGTAGATGTCTTGCCTTATCTATGTAGTTGCGACAATCTTTTTCCAAAAATGGGAGGTTCTCAAATCCTCCCATGCCAACAACAAGAGATCTGAAACTCTTGTTCATTCGGATGCCAGCCAGGTTGTTAGTATCTAGTACTCTTTTTACAGTCTCACTAATTTTGCGATTACATCGAAAGAAACAGGATTTTTGTGGACTTAGTCCGTGATTGTGGGTATTATGAACTGTAGTCAACCACATCTTTCTCTCAACTTTTAAGGCATTAACCCTTGCCTTACAGTTAGTCTTTCCTGTCGAACGTGGTTTGGCAACATTCATCGTCTTATTCCGAGCCTTTCTCTCCCAAGCACAACCAAAGGTGACACATTTGACACTCCCATCGTCATCCCTCTCACTTCTTTGTGTCATGGATCCAAACCCGCATTTCTTAGCATATAGCTTATAATAGCTCATTAATTTCTCAAAAAAATCAAACTCCATCCCCCTTTTTGGCTCCTCAATCAAATCACCACCATCCATTTGGTCTAATCGAGGTGTTATGATACCCTATTTTTACGTGTATTTTCACTGAAAGTGTATTTTAATTTAATTAAAATATTAGTTCTTTTATTTTAATTTATTGTATTTTAATTGGATTTATTTTAGTTTGATGTAGTGTTTAAATTATTTTAGTCGTTTTATAATTTTTAAAATTGTTTTTGTCGAATCAATTTTGGACTCCAAAGGTAAGGATTGGACCTCATCTCTTTTCCCCATCTTTTCTTTTTCTTTTTCTCTTTTCCTTTTCTTTTTCCTTCCTTCTTTCCTTTTTTCTTCTTTTTCTTTCTTCTTCCCCGTTCTTTCTCCCATGTGCTGCGTCCTCTCTCTCTCCTCACTATTGTCATCCAACTTCTACATCCCAGCACCGCCGCTCACCGGCGACGTGGTCGACACCACCCACCCAGAAACCTTCCCCTTAGGCCGGTGAACCACCCCACCAAGTTTCACCTTCATCCGAACCGCCGTTTGCCACTGAGAGCCTTTCCAAGTCGCACGGTTTTTATGCATTTTCGCCGCCGTTGTTCCACCTTCGGCCACCATCTCTTCACCATTTCATCACCTACCTCTTTCTGTCCTAAACCACCTATTTTCGGCCCCGATCCGTTGCCGGAGCAACTCCCACAAGCTCAACTCCATTTTGCCATTTTTTCGCTTCCACCGCCATTTCCACCGCCATTTCCACCTCCACCCATAGCCAAAACTCACTTCCACTAGCTTCGTAAACATCTCTAGGCCATTCCCTATCAATTTCGAGTCTTGATTTGTCCCCATTCGAAAGTGGGTATTTTACAACCCACAGCCACAATGTATTTTACATTGTTACGTTGCTTCTTCTCCGCCGTTTGCAGCTCCTTGATCCTTTGAAAATTATCTTATAGCACTGTAAGTATTTTTCAAACTCTATTTTAGATTTAAATATACTATTGCTTTTACAATAAATTCATTGACTGGTTGGTTAATTCCGAACTGAGTCTAAGGAGTCGGGGGTCAGATGGATTGAGGACGGAGTTATTTGTTATTGTTGATTTTGTGATTGGTTGGATGATTTGTATCTTGAGGTGTGCGTTGCATGATGCATTTATGTGCATTTATTAAATTGAGAAAAATTGGTGTTATTTATGTAAATGGATTTTCGGGTGCATGTGTATCACGACCCTAAGTCGAGATAGAGTATTATCTATGTGGAGCTCTTCTGGTCACTCAGGAGAGTAATATACTGAGTAATGTCCCCTGGGTTGTCGCTAGGCGACAACGGGAGCAGGCGGGATGGTAACGCTCTCGTACCGACTCTGTGGCCCTTTGCTGGCGAGGGCTAGAGGATGCTTGGCTACGTACGCGCGGGGCGCGAAACTAGGCATCGCTCGTTATGAAGTCACACGCATGGTCGTTACTCGTGGTGTGACGATGGAAGCCAGGGTGTGCCGGTGACCCATAGGAGAGGTCATGGTACATTCGGATTAATTGGATATTGAATTGAGTTGGATTTGGGCCAAATGAGACTCTTGTTGTGAGTTAGAAAGTAATATGTTTTTGGGACCAAATGGGATTTTTGGCGTGCGTGGGAAAAATGTGGATTTATGGGATATGTGCATTTGGTATTCTTTCATGCATATTGTTGAGTATAATATGTTTTTATCTTGTGGCATTTGGATCTTTACTTACCTGCAGCACCATTTTGGTACCGTAGACTTTGATGCAGATGTCGAGGAGGAGGAGGAGATTGAACCCGAGGAGGCGGCTCTGCCAGAGTATTGATTTGGAGTTTTATGCCTTGTAGTTTGGTTTTGAAACGATATTTGAGACTTGTAATATTTTATTATGTATATTTTAATCGGGTTTGTATTAAACAAAGAAACATTCTGGTACTTAGTTATAAGACTTTTATTATCCACTGCATGTTTTTGTTGTACACTTGTTGCATATACACACACTTGGCACTTGGCACTTGACGATAGGATGGTGACCCATGTTGTCATCATCCCGACGCCTCGATCTCCACGTGTCCATACGTGGGAATGTGGGGCGTCATAGGTGGTATCAGAGCGGTTTGGCTTTGGGTAAAACCACATGTCCCGTAGGTGTAGTACCAGCAAGTTTTAAAGTTGTGATTTGAAATTTATTTTAATTAAAGTTTGCTATTTGATTTGTTTTATTCGATTTGAATTTATTTGAGTTAGCTTGTTTGTATTTTTTTATTTAGTTATGTTATTGCATGCTAGTATATTTTATTTTCTTGTTATGTGGTTTTGGTGTTGGTTTTGGTTTTATGTTGTTTGTTTTATTCGTTTTTTTTTAAAGAGGGTCAAAGGTTGTGTTATGGCAGGAAGATGGTAAGGCCAAGAAGTCTACTCAAGAGCCTTGTGATGATACGCCGAGAGACGATGCCATAGCTCAAGCGCCAAGGCAAATGACTGAATTCATGCAGCAAAATTTTAGGCCACAACAAGGAGAGCCTAGTAGAGTGGTGCAAGCTGGATGTACATGTGAGCGCTTTCAAGCGCATAGAACTCCATCCTTCACAGGAGAAAAGGATCCATTTCGGGCTGGAAAGTGGATTAGAGATTTAGAAAGAACATTTGAAATCTGTGGTTACACTGAGGCACAACAAGTACTTTAAGCCAGTAATTTGTTGCAAGGCACTGCTTCTAAATGGTGGGATACAAAAAGAGTAATGTTGGAGTCAGAATTTGGGTCTTTTGCCGCTGTGTCCTGGCAGCGTTTTAAGAAAGAATTTAATAATTGATTCTTTTCTGCTTCTGTAAGGCAGCAAAAAGCAAAAGAGTTCATAAGTTTGGTCCAAGGAAGTATGACCGTGGAATAGTACGCCCGAAGATTTATAAAGTTTGGGCGATTTGCTACCCATCTCATCGCCACGGAGGAGATGCAGACCGAGCGTTTCCAGGATGGTCTGCGACCTGATATACGCAGAATGGTGGTCTGCCATCGGATTTCCACTTTCAAGGATTTAGTTGACTTGGCCACTCTGGCAGAGCGAGAGATTAATTCGAGTATGGGCTCCCCTCCAGGACAAAAAAGGCGGAGTTTTACGGGCGAAGGAAGTAGTTCTAGTTCACTTCAGAAATTTGTTCAGCGGACCGAAACCGGACCACAAGTAGCCTTGGGAGTGCATATAGGAGGACGGGTGCCAGTTTGTGGAAGGAGTAATAGAGCTCATGAGGATGAGTGTCGGCTAAGTGGTGGAACCCATTGTTACCGTTGTGGCCAAGAGGGACATTTCACTCATGAGTGCCCTGTTAGAATTCAAGGAAGTCGTGGAGGTCGACGTGGTGGAAGAACTAATCAGAGGCAAACAGTGCAAGCTCAGGTATATGCTGTTACACCCGGAGATGTTGATGATGAGGCACCAGTGACCCATGATGCTGGAGTGATTATAGGTATGGATCTAATTTAATTTTGGATTTGATCTTTGGTGCGATTTGGTTTCTTCTTTATATTTGGATTTCATTGGTTAATATGATTGGTTCAGGGAGAGTCCTTTTATATGAATTTTATGCTTGCACTTTGTTTGATTCGTGTGCATCTCAGTCGTTTGTATCTTCCACTTTCGCTCGGATATGCAATTTGGTTACAGGACCCTTGCCAAAATCATTAGTAGTGACTCTACCAAATGGCGAAGTGGTGTGATGTTCCAAAGTTGTGTTGGGTTGTCCTTTGAATTTTGGTGAAAAGTTTCTAGATGCAGATTTGGTTGTATTTAAGCTACTGGGATTTGATATTATCCTTGGGATGGATTGGCTATATCGATATTCTGTGAGTATTAATTGTAGAAGTCGAGTGATTACTTGGAATTTACGGGAAGTAAACTAAAAGAAAAGCCGGTAGTTATATCGGCAATTCAAGCGAGAAGAGAGATTGCTTGTGGAGCGAATACCTTTTTAGTCCAAATGGTGTCTACGCCGTTTCAGAAGAAGTCATTGATAGATATCCCAGTTGTGGAAGAATTTCCTAACGTGTTTGTGGATGACTTGCCTACCCTTTGTTCGTGAGTTAGAGTTTGTTACTGACTTGGAACCTGGAGCGGCTCCTGTACATAAAGCCCCTTACCATATGGCACCAGCTAAATTAAAAGAGTTGAAGGTTCAATTGCAAGAATTGGTAGATAAGAAATTTATTCAACCAAGTACTTCGCCATAGGGTGCGCCAGTGCTGTTTGTTAAAAAGAAAGATGGTACTCTCAAAATGTGCAATGATTATCGAGAACTAAATAAGGTGACCATCAAAAATAAATATCCTCTTCCACGGATCGACGATTTGTTTGATCAGCTTCAAGGAGCAGCTGTGTTCTCGAAGATTGATTTGAGATCAGGATACTACCAGTTACGGATAAGATATAAGGATATACCCAAAATTGCTTTTAGATCGAGATATGGGCATTATGAATTTAAGGTGATGCCTTTTGGGTTAGCCAATGCCCCTGTAGCTTTTATGGATTTAATGAATCGGGTATTTCGACCTTATTTGGATTCCTTTGTGGTAGTTTTCATTTATGATATTTTAATTTATTTCTGAGATTTTGAAAAACATGTTTATCATCTTCGTCTAGTTCTTGAGAAATTAAGAGAACACCAGTTGTATGCAAAGCTCAGCAAATGTGAATTTTGGTTGGAGGAAATTAAATTTCTTGGGCATGTGATTTCCCGAGACAGGGTGGCTGTTGATCCTAACAAGGTGGAAGCTATTTTGTCATGGTAGCGTCCAACGACCGTGCGTGAGATTCGGAGTTTCTTGGGACTAGCCGGATATTATAGAAGATTTGTGGAGGGATTTTCTCACTTATCCTGACCTCTCACTGCTTTGACTAGAAAGAATGCAGAATTTATTTGGTCAGACAAGTATGAGAGAAGTTTCCAAGAATTGAATAAGAGATTGACAACTGCACCAGTATTGGCACTTCCAGAACCGCACAAGCCATTTGTAGTTTTCAGTGATGCGTCTAAATTTAGATTGGGATATGTCCTTATGCAGGAGGGACGGGTTGTTGCTTATGCATCTCATCAGCTAAAAGATCATGAGAATAATTATCAGACACATGATTTAGAATTGACTGCGATTGTGTTTGCTCTTAAGATCTGGCGGCACTATTTGTATGGAGAAGTTTGTGAAGTATACATCGATCATAAGAGTTTGGAGCACTTGTTTTCGCAGAAGAAACTGAACATGAGGCAGAGGCGATGGCTAGAGTTAATCAGTCATTACCAGTGCGAGATCCAGTATCATCCAGGGAAGGCAAATATAGTTGTAGATGCTTTGAGTTGAAAGTCGCACTTGGAAGATGAAGGTGAATCGTCAGGATTTGATTCTTTACTTTGCGGGATGAGAAGACTTCTTATTGAAAGTTCAAAGCAAGAGGAAGTGTTATCTTCAATTCTTGATATTCGAGTAGTTGATTTTGAGGAATTGAAGACTCTTCAAAGGAAGAACCCGAAGCTATTAGATATAAAAAAAAGAGTTAGAAAATCTGGAGGGCCATTGCATTATAGTATGGATAAGGATGGAATTCTTCGATTCTGAGATCGTAGAGTAGTCCCCAAAGATTCAGAATTCAAGGAGTGAATTATGGCAGAAGCTCATGCGGCCCGTTATTCAGTTCATCCTGGCAGTATGAAAATGTATCAAGACTTGAAGAAAAATTATTGGTGGGAATGAATGAAGAAGGATATTGCCTTGTATATCGAGAGATGCCACACATGCCATCAAGTCAAGGCCGAACATCAAAGACCCGCTGGTATGCTCCAATCCCTCCCTATTCCTAAGTGGAAGTGGGACGACATTACGATGGATTTTGTAGTGGGCTTATCGAGGACTCCTAGTGGAAAGAACTCGGTTTGGGTGATTGTTGATTGGTTGACTAAGAGTGCTCATTTCTTGCATGTTAATAACACTGATTCCTTAGGTAAGTTGACTCACTTGTATTTAAAAGAGATAGTGCGGTTGCATGGTATACCAAAAAGTATTGTATCGGATCGGGACCCAAGGTTCACATCTCAATTCTGGAAAAGTTTGCAGGCAGCTTTAGGTACTAAGTTTAAGTTTAGTACTACATACCACCCTCAGACAGAAGGCCAATCAGAGCGCACTATTCAGACCCTTGAAGATATGTTGCGAGCATGTATTATGGAATTTCAAGGAAGTTGAGAAAATCACTTGCCGCTCATAAAATTTGCTTATAATAATAGCTTTCATGCGTCCATCCAGATGGCTCCTTATGAAGTGCAGATCGTCATTGTGTTGGGATGAAGTCGGGGAGAATAAAATAATTGGGTCCGAAATAATTCAGGAAATGCAAAATCAAGTTCGGATTATAAAGGATAAAATGACGGTAGCTCAGAGTCGTCAGAAAAGTTACGCAAATTCAAGGAGGAGAGAGTTATCTTTTGAGGAAAGTGATTGGGTTTATCTTAAAGTCTCTCCCATAAAAGGAGTTGAGCATTTTGGTAAAAGTAGGAAACTGGATTCGAGATATGTCGGCCCTTTTTAGATTTTGAAAAGGTAGGATCCGTCGCTTATAGAATTGCATTGCCAGAATATTTTGGAGAAATTCATGATGTTTTTCATGTATCGTCATTGAAGAAGAGTTTTGGACAACAAGAGCCGCGCTTTGTCAACCCAGAGCGTATTCAGTTGCAACCGGACCTTATGAGATTGTTCCTTCATAGATTATGGATTGGAAAGAAGCAACAGTTGAGATCCAAGACAATACCTCTGGTAAAGGTGGCATGGGGAGATCCATTAGCTCAAGATTTCTCTTGGGAGAGAGAAGCTGATATGAGGGAGCAGTATCCCTATTTGTTTGAGTAAATGACGGTACTTTTCTTAAACTTGGTTTCAATGGAATCATGTGGCTTGTTTCAAGTTAGTGTTTGATCTTGTAAATTTTGAGGATGAAATTTGTTTTAAGGGGAGGATGTGATACCTCGTTTTTACGTGTATTTTCACTGAATGAGTATTTTAATTTAATTAAAAAATTAGTTCTTTTATTTTAATTTATTTTATTTTAATTGGATTTATTTTAGTTTGATGTGGTGTTTAAATTATTTTAGTCGTTTTATAGTTTTTAAAATTATTTTCGTCGGATCAGTTTTTAAATTCCGGAGGTGAGGATTGGACCTTATTTCTTTTTCCCATCTTTTCTTTTTCTTCTCTCTTTTTCTTTTTCTCTTTTCCTTTTCTTTTTCCTTTCCTTCTTTCATTTTTTCTTTCTTCTTCCCCGTTTTTTCTCCTGTGCGCTGCGTCATCTCTCTCTTCTCACTATCGTTGTCCAGCTTCTGCCGCCTAGCACCGCCACTTGCCAGTGATGTGGTCTACACCACCCACCCAGAAACCTTCCCCTCCGGCCGGTGAACCACCCTACCAAGTTTCATCTCCATCCGAGCGGCCGTTTGCCGCCGAGAGCCCCTCCAAGCCGCACGATTTTTGTGCATTTATGCCGCCGTCGTTCCACCTCCAGCCACCATTTCTTCACCACTTTATCACTTACCTCTTGTCGTCCTAAACTACCAATTTTCGGCCCCAATCCGTTGCTGGAGCAACTCCCACGAGCTTAACTCCGTTTTGCCATTATTTCACTTTCACCGCCATTTCCACTGCCACCCACGGCCAAAACTCACTTCCACTAGCTTCATAAACATCTCTAGGCCATTCCCTATAAATTTCGAGTCTTGGTTTGTCCCCGTTCAAAAGTGGGTATTTTACAACCCACAACCACAATGTATTTTACATTGTTACGTTACTTTTTTTCCGCCGTTTGCAGCTCCTTGATCATTCGAAAATTATCTTATAGTGATGTAAGTAATTTTCAAACTCTATTTTAGATTTAAATATATTATTACTTTTACAATAAATTCATTAATTGGTTGGTTAATTCTGGACTGAGTCCGAGAAGTCAGGGGTCGGATGGATTGAGGACGGAGTTATTTGTTATTGTTGATTTTGTGATTGGTTGAATGATTTGTATTTTAAGGTGTGCGTTGCATAATGCATTCATGTGCATTTATTAAATTGAGAAAAATTGGTGTTATTTATGTAAATGGATTTTCGGGTGCATGTGTATCACGACCCTAAGTCGAGATAGGGTATTATCTATGTGGAGCTCTTCTGGTCACTCAGGAGAGTAATATACTGAGTAACGTCCCCTGGGTTGTCGCTGGGCGACAACAGGAGCGGGTAGGAATCAACGCTCTCGTACCGACTTCGTGGCCCTTTGCTGGCGAGGGCTAGAGGATGCTTGGCTAACTACGCGTGGGGCGTGGAACTGGGCATTGCTCGTTACGAAGTCACACGCATGGTCGTTACTCGTGGTGTGACGATGGGAGCCAGGGTGTGCGGATGACCCATAGGGGAGGTCATGGTGCATTCGGATTAATTGGATATTGAATTGAGTTGGATTTAGACCAAATGAGACTTTTGGCATGAGTTGGAAAGTAATATGTTTTTGGAGCCAAATGGGATTTTTGGCGTGCGTGAAAAAAATATAGATTTATGGGATATGTACATTTGGCATTCTTTCATGCATATTTTTAAGTATAATATGTTTTTATCTTGTGGCGTTTAGATCTTTACTTACCTGCGGCACCATTTTGGTACTATAGACTTTGATGCAGATATCGAGGAGGAGGAAGAGGCTGAGCCCGAGGAGGCGGCTCTGCTAGAGTATTGATTTGGAGTTTTATGCCTTGTAGTTTGGTTTTGAAACGATATTTGAAACTTGTAATATTTGATTATGTATGTTTTAATCAGATTTGTATTAAACAAAGAAATATTCTGGTACTTAGTTATAAGACTTTTATTATCCTCTGCGTGTTTTTGTTGTATACTTGTTGCATGTACACACACTTGGCACTTGGCGATAGGATGGTGATCCCGTGTTGTCATCATCCCAACGCCTCGATCTCCACGTGTCCGTACGTAGGAATTGGGGGCGTCACAGTTGTCCCAGCAGTGCCATCGTTGGTTTCCAGTGAATCTGGCCTATCCTCTTTAACTTGTTCAAGAACTCTAGACAAGGAACATGGCGTGTCACCATCCCTACACCCAGGTGTATCCTCTTTACCAAATCTTTCAATCATTTCGGAGCTTGTAGCCATGAGAGGAGTCGGAGGTTTCATCCCATATTGAAATGAGTAACCAGCATTATGCTAAACATGACAGCAATTAAACTTCCAATAAAAGGAGAAAAAAAAAACCGAAGTTTCTAACCATCTGAATGTTGTTTTGATATTGGTATGCATCTGGATATGACATAAGAGCAGGTGAAAATGCAGGACGTGGTCCATAGTAACTATGCATGTAGTTTGGAAAGTTTGGAGCAATTGTTGGGATATCCTAACATAACAAAAATAACCATATAAATAGCAAGTACGAGACTAATGTAATAGCCTTTAAAAATCTAATAACATACCACAATTGCGAGATTTATGCTAGATGGTGTTGAGAGAGATGGGTTTTCCCATGCTGACAAATTGCATCAAAAGAACTTCTTCACACCATTTTTTATATGTGCAAAATAGTCCAAACTTGTTTAAAAAATAGGAGTTTTTTTAAACTATATGCAACAATTCATATTTAATTTACTTCTAAACTAATTATTTCATCTAAATAATTCAAACATTCAAACATGGTTGAAAAACAATTGAGCCTAAGACTAAATGGGGAGGCAATAAAACTCTAGTGATAGATAGTTTGTCAAAAGATGTAGTTTTTTTTTTTTGTCTTCTCTTTTTTGATCTTGGAGTACTTCAAACTAATGCATTGTTCAATGGTTTTTGACACCTAAAGATTCAAACAAAAGGAAATGTTTTATGCACAATACAGAATTTTCCTAGTGCAGTCCATAAATGAATTTATATTCTATGAAAAGAAACCTCTTGAGATTTGTAGTCTGTTAAGTCCAATGAACTTCATTTATTTATTATAACTTAAAGCATTAATGGAATGTCAGTTATGTCTTAATGCCTAAGTACCAAAGCATTACATGATCATGGGGATTTAAAGATAGTGCTTTACTTCTCTTCCCAATTCAATTGTTTTTATGGGTACGTCAAGTACAAAACTATAGAATGGTAGCAAATACAAGCAACAAAGATGCTTCATAGATGATATTTAGTATAGTTAGTTTTCTTCCAAATTTTGGGACAAAATTTCAGCTGGTAAGTGACTTCTAATGGGACATGGCAGTTGCCTAGTATTAGTTTTAACTCTAAAACCAACTTTTGCAATCGTGAAAACCAAGCATCCAAACAACTTTTTGATAAGTAGGTTTCCTAACATGGAAAAACCATGCATTGGCTCAAGTTTAATTGGCAATTAGGAAGTCAAAAACATGACTAAATAATGTGTGCCATATGGAAAGGGACAAATCATAAAGGGTTTAAAGGAACATAATGAACAGGGTATACAAATTCCCTTTGTTTTATATTTTCCAGAAAATAAATGGACAACCAACTCTTGACGCATGTTTTCAGGATTTGAAGGAAAAGAAAATATGAAAACATCTACATCAAAAAAGATTCATAAAAAATGGAGAAATTCTAAAATATTAATCACCATGTATCAACAATCATAACAAAGCATGCAGTTAACTTATTGTGCCGACATTTAACTTAGGGGCAAACACAATGTTTATTAATCTACAGTAGAAATTCTGAATATTAAATCCTGCAATAAAAGAAGTTGAATATGACTTCACAAAATAACACAATTAAATGTCTATAACTTAATATCAATCTCCTACAGATTAATAGTAACTTGAGGATGCACCAAGCAGTGAGTGAAGCCTTTACATGAAATAATGCAAAAATGATACTTTCAAAACACAAACCATTCTACTTGTTCAGGACCAACAGCACAGAAAAGAAAGTCTCAAAAAAATTGGAACAGGTCCTGCTTGAAACAAGCATCCAATGAGTTCATAAATTCATCATTATTGATATATAATGTTGGACATCTTTTCTAAGAGCCCTCACATTTGTATTGATTGACATGTCATGGAGTTCTACATCTCAAGCAGGCTATCTAATAGGTCACTTAGACCTTCTTGTCTAAACTAGGATCAGAATTTTGGTTGAATGGGTTTTAACTTTTATATCCAAATTTTCATAATGATGGTGGGATGGCTTTTGTGTTTATAGAGATATGGAAGAATCTGAACGTGTGTACGTATTCTTTTAGCGTGGAAAGCACATTATGGTGCTTTAGGCAAGTTTGTCATTGACAAATGTTAATTTAGATACATTTTTTTATTTTATTTTTTGGGAAAAATGTAGAGCGAGGCAAATGAAAATGAATGCATTTCCCATACTATTAAGGGGAAATTGATAAAACATAACAAGTCTGTTCATGCACAGAAAATCAAGTATGATTATAGAAAATATAATCTCCTAGTGAAGGAGCCCATCTTCTATATGAGGTTATTCCAGAAGGTACTGTTTCATAATTTGTTGGGCTCAAGGATGCTTACAAGGGATTTAGCCTTTTCTGTTTAACAGATTAGTCAAGAAGACCAATATCTAGTTAACCCTGTTTGAGTGAAAGCTTTGTTTAATATGCATAATCTTTCTCCATAAGGCTTGCTTGCAAGACAGGGCGTGGTGAGTGGAAAGGCTAGAACCTGCTTCTTAAAACTCTGTAGGTTGCTAATATCTTCTTCTAAATTGTGTATCATTTTTAATATTGCAGCTTTGCAATAATTATGTAATCTATGCTCATTTAAATAAGGTAGGGGCTGGCCTCAAAGCATGGATGTTAAAATATGATGTGAACTATGAAACAATTTTTGCATTATACATAAGCAAATCAATTATTCAAATACCATGGGGAGCTTATTATATATTCATAAATAAGATATCATCCATCAAATGCATCTCATTTCTCATTCACACAAATTTAAACTAAAATAAAATTTTCAAGCTGGTACAGATTCCAAAGTTTTATACCTATTGTCAAGGAAACTGTTAAGGAAACCTTACCATAATTCTAGGCTTATTTAGTTGTCCTTAATTCCAGCAATTCTATTGTATAGATTGATTTAGTTTCCTTTTATTTTACCATTCATCATTATGTACATGATTTGTAAATGATTCAAATATAGTAAATATATAAAGAGATCACTCACCACATTCGGTTGTGTGGTGGTTTTGCAAATCCTCTCATGGTATCACGAGCCTTCTTGGATTGACATCCCCGATCCCCTCTTCCCCTCATGGCTGCCGAACCCAACTCCACCTTTCTCCCCTTCAACACCATGATTCACATGGTTACCATCAAGCTTTCTTCTTCTAACTACCTTCTATGGAAGAGTCAATTACTTCCTCTCCTTGAAAGCCAAGCCTTGTTAGGACATGTGGATGGCACTCTCGAAATCCCTTCACAGTTTGACCCACCCACCTCTCAGACACCCAATATCAAACACTTGGCGTGGAAGCAAACGGATCAACGCCTCCTCAGCCTCCTTCTCTCCTCCCTCACCGAGGAAGCCATGGCAGAGGTAGTGGGTTTGTCCACCTCCCGTGAGGTGTGGCTTGCCCTTGAAAACACTTTCAGCCATCGGTCTAAAGCTAGGGAGCTTCGGCTCAAAGATGATCTTCAGCTGATGAAGCGTGGTACTCGCACGGTCTCTGAGTATGCCCGAACCTTCAAGTCCCTCTGTGACCAGCTTCATGCCATCGGACGGCCTGTCGACGACACCGACAAGTCTCACTGGTTCCTGCGCGGGCTTGGGTCCGATTTCTCTCATTTTTCCACAGCTCAAATGGCCCTCACTCCCTTGCCCGGTTTTGCTGATCTGGTGTCCAAAGCAGAAAGTTTTGAACTCTTTCAACGCTCTCTTGAACCATCGGCTCCTCCAACAGCTGCTTTCACAGCAACCCACCATGGTACCTCACGAACACAGCAGAGGAATTCTTCCTCCCGAAATCAGCAAGGCCATCGCAGTGGCCACAATGATTCGGCTCGCACTCGTGGGCCGTCGCACCAGCGAAGCCGTTCAGGCCAGGGCCGTCGTCCGCCACGCTGCCAGATCTGTCGGCAAGATGGTCACTATGCTGACCGCTGCAACCAACGATATGCACGGGCAGACTCAGCAGCACACCTTGTCGAGGCCTTCACTTCTTCATGTGGGCTGACTGGGCCCGAGCCCAGTGATTGGTACTTAGATACTGGAGCCTCAGCCCATATGACCAAAGACCCTTCCATTTTGGACCAGTCCAATAACTATATGGGTAAGGATTGTGTAATTGTAGGGAATGGTGCATCCCTACCCATTACCCACACCGGTATCACTTCTCCAACTCCCAATCTTCATTTATTAGATGTTTTAGTCGTTCCCCGTCTTACCAAAAATCTCCTATCAATTAGTAAATTAACCTCTGATTTTCCTCTCTCGGTTACATTTACTAAAAATTGTTTTACTGTCCAGAATCGTCAAACGGGAAGGGTGGTGGCAACCGGTAAAAGAGATGGTGGCTTGTATGTGCTGGAACGCGGCAACTCCGCTTTTATTTCCGTTCTTAAAAATAAAGCTCTTCATGCTTCTTATGATTTATGGCATGCTCGTCTTGGACATGTTAATCACTCTATCATTTCTTATTTGAATAAAAATGGTTATCTTTCTCTTACATCTTTATTGCCTTCTCCTGCATTGTGCACTACATGTCAACTTGCCAAAAATCATCGCTTACCTTATGCACGTAATGAAAAAAGATCGTCACATGTGTTGGATCTTATTCATTGCGACATTTGGGGCCCCTCCCCCGTCAAATCCACATCGGGCTTTCTATATTATGTCATATTTATTGATGATCACTCTCGATTCACTTGGCTTTATCCTTTAAAATTCAAATCTGATTTTTATGATACCTTTATTCACTTTCAAAATTTTGTGGAAAATCAACATACCACTCGTATCAAAAATTTTCAAAGTGATGGTGGTGCAGAATTTACAAGCAATCGCTTCAAAGCCCATCTTAGCACCTCAGGCATTCACCACCAACTTTCCTGCCCATACACACCCGCTCAAAATGGTCGCGCTGAAAGGAAACATCGCCATGTGACTGAGACCGGTCTAGCCCTTCTTTTTCACTCTCATATTTCCCCTCGCTTCTGGGTTGACGCTTTCAGCACTGCAGCTTACATTATCAACCGTCTGCCCACACCGCTTCTTGGAGGTAAGTCCCCATTTGAGCTTCTTTATGGCTCCTCACCAAATTATGAAAATTTCCATCCATTTGGTTGTCGTGTTTATCCTTGCTTACGTGATTATATGCCTAACAAATTTTCTCCTCGCAGCATTCCCTGTATTTTTCTAGGCTACAGTCCTTCCTATAAAGGGTTTCGCTGTCTTGACCCCACTACTTCTAGGCTATATATCACTCGTCATGCTCAATTTGATGAAACCCATTTCCCCTCTCATATCAGCTCTCAAGCTCAGCCTATATCATCTCTCATTTTTTCCAATTTTCTTGAACCCAGTCCCAACGACCCCCCTCCTATTTTTCCTATGCACCATTCTCCGCACATTACACCTTCCAGATCCACCCCATGTGTTATTTGTACTAACTCAGTGGATGAGTCTTTGCAGGTTCCTCATTCTATTGCAGGTTCTTCCTCATCTTTGTTGGATCCTAGACCGCCTCCTAATGAGACTGCCAGTGATCGTTCTGTTCCTGATCCTCCATCCGCTCCTGCCTTATCATTGGGTTCTCATCCCATGATCACACGAGCCAAGTCTGGTATCTTTCGGACTCGTCATCCGGCGGATCTCACTGTCTTGCAACCCTCTGGACTTCTTTCTGCTCTACTTGCTTCTACTGAGCCCAAAGGATTCAAATCCGCTGCTAAGAATCCTGCCTGGCTTGCTACTATGGATGAAGAAGTTCATGCTCTACAGACCAATCGCACCTGGATCCTTGTCCCTCGTCCTGTCAACACCAACATTGTGGGTTCCAAATGGGTATTTCGGACCAAATATTTACCTGATGGATCCATTGAGCGCCTCAAAGCTCGACTTGTTGCCAAAGGTTACACTCAGGTACCTGGACTTGACTACACCGACACTTTTAGTCCTGTTATCAAGGCTACTACTGTTCGTGTTGTCCTTTCTCTTGCGGTTACCAACCGATGGCCTCTTCGTCAACTGGACGTCAAGAATGCTTTTCTCAATGGTCACCTTACTGAAAATGTCTTTATGGAGCAACCTCCTGGATATGTTGATCCTCGCTATCCCGACCATGTTTGTCAGCTAAAGAAAGCACTTTATGGCCTCAAACAAGCTCCTCGTGCCTAGTTTCAGCGGTTTAGTTCTTTTCTCATTACCCTTGGTTTTGCTTGCAGTCGTGCTGACACCTCTCTCTTTGTGTTTCACCAGCAGTCTGACACTATTTATTTGCTCCTTTATGTTGATGATATTATCATTACTGGCAACAATCCCTCTCTTCTTGACAGCTTCACTCACAAGCTCAATTCTGAGTTTGCCACCAAAGACTTGGGTTCCCTCAGTTATTTTCTTGGTCTGGAAGCTACATCCACTACTAATGGTCTTTTTATCAGTCAACTGAAATATGCAAGGGACATTCTTACTCGAGCCCACTTGCTTGATAGTAAGCCGGTTCACACTCCCATGGTTATCTCTCAGCATCTGACTGGCGACGGTTCCCCTTTCTCGGATCCCACTCTTTACAGATCACTTGTTGGTGCCCTCCAATACCTGACCATCACTCGTCCAGACATTGCTTATGCCGTCAACTCTGTCAGCCAATTTTTGCATGCTCCGACTACTGATCATTTTTTGGCTGTCAAACGTATTCTTCGCTATGTCAAGGGCACTCTTCATTTTGGTCTCACCTTCCGCCCCTCTGTTGGTTCTAGTGCTCTGGTTGCTTACTCTGATGCTGATTGGGCTGGTTGCCCTGACACTCGTCGCTCCACTTCTGGTTACTCTATTTATCTTGGCAACAATTTAGTCTCTTGGAGTGCCAAGAAGCAACCTACTGTCTCCCGTTCCAGTTGTGAGTCTGAATATCGTGCTCTTGCCACTGCTGCGGCTGAACTTCTCTGGCTTATGCACCTTCTTCAAGATCTCAAGGTTCCTCTCTCACAGAAACCACTCCTGTTATGTGACAATAAAAGTGCTATTTTCTTGAGCTCTAATCCTGTTTCTCACAAACGGGCCAAGCACGTTGAGCTTGATTATCATTTTCTTAGGGAGCTTGTGGTTGCTGGCAAACTTCAGACGCAGTACGTTCCTTCTCACCTACAGGTTGCTGATCTCTTCACTAAGAGTGTTCCTAGACCTCTTTTTGAATTTTTCCGTACCAAGCTTCATGTCTGTTCCAATCCGACGCTCAGCTTGCGGGGGGGTGTCAAGGAAACTGTTAAGGAAACCTTACCATAATTCTAGGCTTATTTAGTTGTCCTTAATTCCAGCAATTCTATTGTATAGATTGATTTAGTTTCCTTTTATTTTACCATTCATCATTATGTACATGATTTGTAAATGATTCAAATATAGTAAATATATAAAGAGATCACTCACCACATTCGGTTGTGTGGTGGTTTTGCAAATCCTCTCACCTATGAGACAATTTTTGCATCGTACATAAGAAAATCAATTCTTCAAATACCATGGGGAGCTCAATATATATTCATAAATAAGATATCATCCATCAAATGCATCTCATATCCATTTGCATAAATTTAAAATAAAATAAAATGCTCAAACTGGTATAGGTTCCAATTTTTTTATATTCATCAAATGCATCTCATTTCTCATTCACACAAATTTAAACTAAAATAAAATTTTTAAGTTGGTATAGATTCCAAACTTTTATACCTAAAAAATAATTATTCATTACCAAAACATTCAAGATTCTAGGAATTATAACACAATATGTAACAGCTGTATACAGTTAAGAAAATCAAACAACACCATTCCCCTCAATAAACCACAAGTAAATAGTAAAGTAAGCAAATGTGTAATATCTAGAAAAACTCTTAATGATAGATACTCATCCAGAAAAAATAAGATTTTCTTCATTTATTTTCTTTTCCCCTTCAAGTCTAGAGTTGTGATTTTGTAAGTGCCTCACGACGGGCACAAACCTCAAAAATTGGAGCTTCAAAGATTTGAAGTTATATATAAGAAACCAAATCATGATTGCCTTCAAACTCAAAGTCATTTACAACTTTTATTAATATTTTTTTCATCACTAGTATTATTAGTAATATCATTTTTCATTTGAATACAAAAAAGAAGATGGGGAAGCTACTGGAACTTGAATTTTTTTTAACCCAGACCAAACTTTGATAATATCTTGAATCATACTGTCATTTTAATGGAATGGTTTTGTTAATTTGGATACTTTGTTTTTATGGCTTTGGGTGTAAATTTGTAATGCATTTATCTTGTACATGATTGAGGTACTCAAAATGAATGCTAGAGAAGCGAGCCGCCTCAAAGTTCTAGTAATTTACATATATATGCAAAGATCCAACGAAATAAAAGAAAAAAATTAGAGTTTTCAGTCAAATGATAGGCGTGTGTACAAGACTAGAAAATCACAAACACCCACACGCTAGAGAAGACCCACACGAAGAAGAAGAAGCATGAAGCTCTTACCAGGTTACTTATAGACGACGATGCCGAAGATTGTGACGCAAACGCATTGTTTTTCCTACTTTGTTTCAAAGCACAATGTGAACCAGCTGCATGATCTCAAACAATCACGAACATTGTAAACAA
This sequence comes from Carya illinoinensis, assembly GCF_018687715.1. Lineage (NCBI taxonomy): Eukaryota > Viridiplantae > Streptophyta > Magnoliopsida > Fagales > Juglandaceae > Carya > Carya illinoinensis. Next base: position 19,406,436 of record NC_056752.1, read on the forward strand.
AAGCCAATGTGGATTCCAAATGCAAGAAGCAGCTCAGAAACAAATGGTGTTTCTCTGAAACTTGAAGAATAAGCTTTCACAATTTCATCTTTCCCACATTTCTAGTTTTCTTTCTTTTTTTTTTTTTTTTTTTTTTCCTGGCTGTCTGTAGTAGTAGTATTGGGAAAATCTCATAACAGTTAGGGTGAAAATTGCATTTTAACACTAGCCAATAAAAAGCTGTCGTACAGGATGTATAATAAATTAAAATGTACACTCACATGCAACAAATTATTTCATTTTATTTTCTCTCTCTTCCACTTCTTTTTTCTCTCCCTCCCCCACCTCCTGTCCCTGCGAGCCCCCCTCCTATTCTCTATTTTTTTTACTTGCAACACAAAATTGCAATCAAAACTATCTGACATTAGAAAAGAAATAGACAAGATCCCAAAACTCTACCTCTCAGGCACAACCCACAATTCTGTTTCCTCAACTTTTGTTAAACTTATAGAAAAGAGCCAGAACTCACTCACCAATTCTAGCAGTGATCAATTGATCAGCCTACAATGCAAACTGTACGATCACTACATAAAATTATTGTAAAATTCACAAAGAGATAGCACATCTTCACTTTGGATTTGTACGGAAAAAATACAACACCAAAACTATAAATAGATTCATATATCAATAACACAACTCAAGTTATACAAAATTTGAATTATAATCAAATGTTGAAGCTAAATTAATCACTCTAGAACTAGAATGACCAACTGACTCTCAATTTTTAGCTAATTTTCAACAATCCAAACTTAACATGCAGAATTTGTACTTACAAAACCAAAGCAGGACACGACCAAAATCACCCACAAAGTTCCTGTAATAGCCACAAAAAAAATTACCGCAACTGTTATTTGGATACCATTAAAGACCAATCTCGTTATAGTGGCTACACAGAGTTAATTTCATTTTGGTCACTCTGCTGCAATAAAAGAAAAGTTATAGAACCAAAAACCAGATGGTAGAACAGAAATGGAAAAGCATATAATCAACTGCATGGTGGGTGTATTGTCTATTTTCTTGCAATCCATACGTGGCATCTTCTCATTTGCAGGTGTAAAAGCAATTATTACACCCGACCGGCTGTTAGCATCTCCCATAAGTTTTTTCTACCGATCCTAAGAAGCAAATTGAGAATTTATGGCATGTTGGGGGGTGCTGATGAGATGATACGAAAAAAATTTATAATTTTTTTTCAAATATCACTTAAATATAAAATAATTTTCCATTTCAAATCTTTAATTTTTTATTTAATTATTAGTTAATCATTATAACTTTTACAAATTTCAAAACAAAATACAAAATCAATAGAAGTTTTTCAAATTTTGAAATAAAAATAATATTAAAAAATTATATGTAAACAATTTTTTAATTTTATAATATTTTTATTCAACTTTTTTTCTAATTTTTTCCCAAATAGTAATGTTAGGTACTAGCCCCAAATAAACAAATTTCGTGCAAGCCTTTTATAAAATTGTGGGTCCCATTGGAAAAAAAAGTTTTTGTACACTTTTTCATAGTGAGGTATACTTTTTTACAAAGGGTCTATGCAAAACTTATCTATTGGGCTTGTACAAATAATTTATTTTTTTCATAACCCAATGAAACATCTTAAATCATTTCAATATGATTTATATAATTTTGAGATAATCCAAATGTCTAAACAAGCCAATAAAAAAAAATGATATTCATATAGACTAAACGCGAGGCTTGTACACGAACTGACATATTGTCGTATAAACAATAACTATTTTCATTTTTGTTAAAAAAATAATATGATTAAATGGCTCTTATCATTTTGTCATCTCCTATTCTAGAAAAATCACTTATCTCTCCTGTCCTGAAATATCAATTGTCTCTAAAGTGGACACACTTATAAATAGAAATGTTGGTTTCAACATAACAGCAGAGGCCACAATTCACACCTAAGGTCGGAAGAGAAGCAAACAAAATGTTATGCCATATGGTTTTCAGATGCAATACCATAATCAAACATAGTACTAATTAAATAAATATCATATAATCATATAAAAATTTCTAACGTCATATTCACTTTTTATGCAATGGAGAGCAAAGTTTAAAAATGTTCATGTTTACACCTGTCATAATAGAACTATTTCATTTCTACGTTTATATACAAAGAATAGTGCAAAAAAATTATCGAGGTTGCTTTACGTATAACAAATATGCATGTTTTTCACCAAAAAAAATAACCTCAATCAATTTTTGGCAAAATCTAGTATAGCGGCACCACTAAAATGGCTTTTGCAATGTACTATCTAGCCTTGAACTCGAACAATAGAAATATTACAAATAAAGATGCAATTCAAAGTTATCTACTCTCGTTCATGACAAATAAAGATGTGATACATCTAGTAATATACAATATTCGCAACAGATTTTTTTTTTTCCTTTAAGTAATATCATACACCAAATAATATATATCCCAAAACATTGAAACATAATTCATAAACTAAATGTGATAGATGTTCAAGATTATAGTATAAGTCCAAAAGTTCTATAATCACAAGAGTACTAGAGACCGAACTCCTTATGTACATGCAAGAATCAAAGCAACTACTAGTTTAATACATTGAGTAGCTTGCACAACTAGGTCAATGATGCCATAATACTAACAATAAATCAGAGCGTTGAGGCTATGAGCTCCATGTCATACCGTTGTAGTCTAATCAACCATCTCCAGTCGGTCAACCTTTGGTATATCTCCTGATCTTGACGCATGGTCTACCATTTCAGGAATGATAGTTGGGATTATCATGGTAAGATTTAATTATAAATTTTAGAAAATTAACAAAGAACTTAAACTAGCAGTTTAAAGATTCATGCATGATAGTAGAAGTATGAATGAAAAATATGAAAATCAATAACCTTGACGTGACTTGATAAATAACATGACTTGAATAGAACTAATGCGAAATAAAGCATGACATAAAGCTGAATGTGAAATAACATGAACTGAAACAGAATGTGAATGTTAACTAAACTAAACGTAAAACTGAGTATGAATTGAATGTGAAACTAAAATGAATTTTAACAATCAAAATAATTTCACCAGTTATTTCGTCAAGAATAATGAACAATCAAAATGATTACACCCCACATATTCGGTCAGAAATATTCAAACAATCAGAACAATTATACCATGAGTGTTTTAAATGAGATGCCCTAATAATTAGAATGACTATACCAAATCAGAATGACTATGCTAATAGTATTTTAAATGAGATACCCTAACAATTAGGGTGACTATGCTTTAAGTATTTTAAATGAGATACCCAAACAATCAGAATAATTACATTATGAGTACCTAATAATATTTTGATAATCAGAATGATTACATCATGAGCATCTGAGTAGAGGTATTCGAACAATCAAAATGATTATACTATAAGTACCTTGCGCAAATTATCAATTGAGATATTCGAGACATGACGTGATTTGAAAAACTATTTTCAAGACATACTCGGTATTTGAGACGTGACGTGACATGAAACAAAAGGATAGATGACCAAATGTGACGTTAGGTGATATATACGTGAGATAAATAACATGGCATAACGTGAAATGGATAAGCATTTTGTGACATATAATAATGTGTAATAGATAACATTTTGTGACATTACATTATATGTAACAGATGAACATTTCATGACATGGCATAATATGTAATATATAAACATTCTATGATGTAGTATAATAATGTGTAACAGATATACATTTTGTGATATAATATAAAATATAACATATATACATTTCATGGCATAGTAAAATGTGTAACAAATATATGTTTTGTGAAATGATAAAGTATATAATAGACATACATGTTGTGATGTTGGAAAGAATCTCACCATAAGCCTTCTACTTTACCCACTTCCCTTAAGCATTCATGCACTCACAAGGTTTCTCTTTGAATGAAGAAGGTTAGGTTTGGGTGAGTAAGACATCACTTTGTCTCGAGTCATGGGAATGATGGGAACCTTTAGTTCAAACTTGATGAAACTTATCAAGAGTGAGAGTCTATGTTTTCCTCAAGGAAACCGAATCACCACTAGTAAAAATGGAAGGAATGAGACTTTTAGAAAGGTAGGCGACCCACAGCCACCACTAGGGATTCGAAGTAAGCGTTTTCTTTCTAGTGAGGCCTTCGCCATGAGAATTGAAAAGTATACATGATGAATGCTCCTTGAGAACACACCATGCACATTAGGAAGCTACTACCAAGTTTACGAAAAAAGGGTATAACCACCATTCTGCCTAAGGCATTCCCTCAAGGCCTAAGCTTATGAGAAGTCACACAAAGTGGGAAAGGAACCCTAGAACTGAATAGGGTGAACCCTAGAACATGACACACATTCAGATGAGGGTTTCATTGATTTCACTAAGTTTAATAACTTAAACCTACACTTTCAGGTTACTTGATTGTTGGCATTTCTTTACTTTAGATATTTGTAAGTTAGCCTCTAACTTACCTTTGGATAACATACTTAAGTAGCGTGTAACCTTTGCATGTTATCGATCAAATTGGATTATGGAATTGCTGGTTGTCATATCCTATGCTATTGGCTTTGTACATACTTGCCATGCTTAAATATTGCTTGTTGATTTAAATGCCTTGTTTTGATTTCAAGTATCATTGCATGCTTGGTTAAGCTTTCATATGTTGCTTTTTTTTTTTTAATACAAGGATATTACATGTTCTAATTCTTTCAAGTCATAAATATGATGCATTTCAATATATGGCACAAGCACATGATTTCATTACAAAAGAGTTACATGGTTCATGCTATACATGTTCAGGTTATGCATTAAAGAAAAACAAGTTTTTTCGCAAGTACATGTCACATGCATTTCGGGTGGTGCAAATGAGTTCTTTTTAAAAGATTCTAAAGTGAAGTAGCACATAACACTAGTTGGTGCACCACATTGAAATTGGGTAAGGTGAATTGCAATTTTTCATGTTATACAAACTCTTGCGTACTCACACTCAGTCAAAAGGGGCAACTATGTACTACAGTAACTAGCAAGGAGTCCACAGTGTGCAAGGAAGCTGTGAGGTGTCTACCCACATTCTATATAGTTTAAATGGTTAAGAGTGAGTAATATGATTTGAAAATAGTCTTTTTACATGACTATTTCTTGTTCACAATTACATGAATACTTGGTTTATACTTTCGAAAAGAATACAAGAGTAAAAGAAGTTTTTGGTCAAGGTCATGTCCATGCAGGTTATGTTCATGGTTTACCTTTGCATGCTTCTGTTATCTTCTTATATATTTTTGGTTAACTTGTTTAGATTTCTTAAAATTTCATTGTAGTAGTTTCCACTACCATCCCCGAAATGGTAGAAGTTGTAACAGGATTTAAAGAGAACCATTGGGAAACACAAGTGGGAAGGTCCCCCAACAATTAAGGAGAACCCCAAAAGCCCTAAGTGCTCTATGGAGTTGACAATGGAGGAAAGGCTAGAAACAGCAATAAGTTCATTAGCGAAGTACTAAAGCTTTTTGAAGACTTGTAGAAGATCATAGTGAAAGAAAAATCCAATTAGGATGTGTTTTGGGGATTCCTTTATAAACAATGTTTTGGGTTTGTGGTAAACTAAATACTAAGGGTTGTGGTTTAAAACCCTTATTTTGTATTTTTGAAGTTTTTGAACAAGTATATTGGAATTTTAATGGTTACTTCATTTGGTACCATATAGAAATTGCTCTATGTTTATGTAGACTTTAATATTTTTCTATTGCGATTATTGCATATTACTAGAAACATGTTAGGTGCATTGCATGTTAATTGTCATAAACGAGGGATGTGTAGCTTTGAGTTACATGTCTCAATGATTTAGTCTCCGTCAAATCCCAAGCAAAGTATAAGGGTATCACATACATGGTAACGCTTTGTAGAATGGTCATGGGGAATTCTCCATTAGGTACCATGAATAGAGACTCACGCTATTGACTACTCACACACACACATACTGATATCCAAGGTTCCCACACAGGGTCTCAGCTTAAGGTATCAAAAACAATTAAAGCAACCAAAACATTAAAAATCCGCAAGTATAAATAGAAACATAATGTTTGAAATATTTATTCATGCTTATAGAATGAGGGAGAAGCTATAGAATTAATACAATGCCTCTCATACACAACATTTACTCCACATTACCCAGCATTATTTTAGAAGCTAACCTATCTTCCTACGTCGAAATTTATTTTATTGCCTTATTGCTCTTTGTTTTCCTCAGCAATTGTCTCTCAAGCTCCTTAGTTAATAAAGTTTTAAAAGTGAGATCTTGTCTCATGTGTAGATCCTTTAAATAGAGTGGAATTGTCAAATTTCTTTTCTAATGTATCTTTGACTCGAGGTATGCTTAGATAGAAGTTCATTATCCTTGTCTTGACATATTGTAGGATGACAGATAGATGACTAGGGTATGGTCTAGACACCCTTACAATTTGCCAACTCCTCAATCCTTTCTTTAACAAAGGTTCTTTACATGGCATCGAGCCATACTTCTGAGTCTAGACGACACGACCTGCTATGCTTTCACCTTTCATTGCAAACCCACTCTAGATTCGTTGTTCCTCTTGGGTGAGTAATCTTTTCTCGCATTGGGTGGGTAATTCTCCATCCGAGTTCAACAACTTCTTCAGTTCATCATTCTCATGCTCACAGTATGCGCTTTTCTAGGTTGCCTACTATGGTCAAAACGCTCATCTCCACCTTGCTCTAAGACATGTCAGCCAGCCTCCCAAAAGGTGCTTGTTCACCCAGATGTTGGACTTGTTACACTCGGCGTCTCTCTTTGCTAACTACTTAGACCATTGAAGTGTTTCTCACCTTTGCCTTTCCTTCAACTCCATGAATGGTCTGTCCACTTTCAAGTTAGGCAAAGCCCTTACAGATGTAGTCATTGGGGAATGCATACCTTGTAACAAAAGGATAACCCTATGTGATGAAGGGTAAAGGGCACACAACTCACTTAGGGGATGAAACCATGCGTGCATGTTACATGATATCATGAATAGAAATAAATGTGAAAATCTCATATACGGCAAGATAAAGATGAAAAATGGGTATGTTGATAATTGCTTCATTATTTGGTATTCTCTTCATGCGATCATGGTTAATTATAATTCAATACAAGAATGAATTTGCTGATAATTGCTACATGTGTCGGTATACATGATATTTGATGAAGGCTTATTTCTACATATTAAATATCTATATGTTTGTGGTTGCAAATCTATTATTATTGGATGAATGTGAATTGTACATTAATAATTGCTCATTTGTTCACACTACCGACACTGCCTTTTAAATACTGAGTTGTTGAACTCACTCCTCCATTTCTATATTAGATGCTATTAGTTATGAAAACTGACTAAATGAATGATCCCAAAGTAAGACATGACCATAATAGAAGCATCAATGAGATAGTAGGATAGTTGTATGAGGAATAATGAGTTATATAGCAATGTAGCTGTTACTATTTATTGATTTCACTTATTGGAGAAAAAGTAAAAGGCAAGAAAATAAGAGATGATATTTAATAGTGAGTTGAATAATGTTGTATTATATAATTTTGTCTTCATTGTAATATCTTTGTCAATATTCTTAGGTTGATTTTTGGACCCTTTTTCAAACTTTTATTAGTTATGAAACAATTTAGTTGACTTGAGAAAAGAACCCTCATTAGTTGGATCGACATGCCTGTTTCCCTTATGCTCATTTGTGTTGGTGAACAGTATTATTTTTCATGAACTTGTCTTAGGTTGGCAAGCAATGTTATCTTTTGTGTGCTCACTTAGGTTGGAGACAACTGTTACTCTTCAGTTTGCTAGTTCGGGTGCGAGATTCTTTGCCCAGCAATTTTTGCACAGTAATTCCTATATGATATTATCTAGAAAAAAAAAAATATATATATATATAGAAAGTATCTTCATCTTATTTTATATTACAATTTATGAAAAATAAATAAATAGTTACAATTTAACACGAACATGAGATTTTGATCACTCTCTCTTAGGTGCGTTTGGGGGCGCGACAATTATCAATTTAAGTCTTATAATTTTAATATATAATGATCAAAATAATAACATCATTTTTTTAATTTAAAATAAAGATATTATTATTCATATTAAAAATAATAATATACAAATAAAAAATAATATAAAAACAACTAACATGAAATGATTGTTGTTTTCTAGAATAATAAAATAAAGAAATAATATGATATTTTTTAGAATTATTTAATGATATTATTTTACATTTAGAAATAATAAACGGCTTGCAAAACCTTAACATACAAATATCAAAATAATAAATAATATTATGAATAAAAATAATATACAAATTTAAAAAGATAAAAATAAATAATATGAAAATGACTATTATTTTTCAAAATAATAATATATAGAAATAATCTCATCATTTTTCAAAGTTTTCTAATAATATTTTTCTCTTGATAATAAGGCCTCATTTGGTTAGCGGATACATTATATTTCATTTCTAAATTTTAAAAATATCCACTTAAATAAACATTAATGAAAAGTAATAAATAGTGAAAACTGACAGTAAATAGTGTAAAACTGACATAAACAATGCAAAACTGATATAAATAGTGTGTAAACAATGCACAATTGAATGAAAATTAAAGTTGTGGGACTCACAATTTTTTCAAATCCAAAAAATTGAAAACTATTTCATCTCATCTCACTATACAAACACATATTTTTTTTACAAATTATTTATCTCATCTTAACTCAAAAACTTTACTACTATTCAAAGTATCTTATCTCATTTCATTTGAACTGTGTATCCAAACATGCCTAAATCTCTTTAATTAAAAAAAAAACTAATATAACAAATTATTATTGATTTGTAATCTTTTTGAGGAAACAATTTGAAAATAAATATTATTTTTTTAAATTAAAACAAATAAAATCTTTAAAATTTGAATTGTATAGATAAATCCATTTAATTGGCCCAACTTAAAAACCGTGGTTTCTTAACCTATGCTCATAACCCGCAGAAACCATACTGATTAGACACAATAAATATCCCTGGTTAGGAACCAATTGTTCTAGCCATAAGCATAAATCAACAAATTATAAATAATATCGATATAATACAAATGAAGAACCACCGAACATAATTTTCTTAGCAAATAAAATCACTTTACAAATTAATTGATCACAAAAGAGAACAGTTGTTTGAATAAGTAATTTGTAGTTGCAACATGTACACTTATTTGGATAAAGTTTGCCTAAAAGGTCTGTCTTAATGAGTATCCAATTATTCAGATTACCTCAATATTTAAGTCCAAATGTGGTGGCCACAAACTCCATTTGGGACTTGATGGAGCTTGAAGTATTGAGACTTGCAATATAAGGTTACATACCCTTGTTCATGATAGTTAAAAATGAAATGCACCTAATATGTTTCTAATAATATGTAGTACTCATAGTGCATAGTTTTTTTTTGAGCAATACACATTGTATCTGAATATTAATACAAAAACTTAAACACTTTTTCATCTATAATCACATGGAAAAAGTCACATTGTTCATCTAAAATACTAAGCTAAAACATCGTTATAACAAAAGTAGAGTCCCAAAACATGGACCCCTTCTTAAACCTCAAAAGAGAAACACATGGTACAAGGCTACAATATCCTAATCCTCATTTTATGCCTCTCAAAATCTCTAGGATCTTGTCCAACAACATCAAATTGGCATCCATAAAATGCTTATCCAATATAAAACGGTTCTCAAGGGTGAGAAACTCCTTATATCGTGTGACGCCCGCAACTTCTGCTTGGGATTAACGGAGCTTCAAACGTCAGGATATGCAACATAAGATTACATATCCCTATTCATTGTAGTTAAAGATGCATGCACTTAGTATGCATTATTCGCAGAGGATAATTTTTTTCTTTAAATAATACACATTGTACTAGAAGTACTATATCCCAAAAACATAATCATACTTCATAAATCACGTAATGAACTTATATCCAAAAGGGTTATAACACTTATCTAATAGGTCTGTAACAATATAAGCATTAGAGACAATGCTCCATATTTACAAAATTGAAAATAAAACTACTGCACTAAATTGTTGAGCCATTCACACAGCTTGGTTATGATATCTAAAATCACATAAAAAAGTGAAAATTTTTATTACACCAAAAAATCTTAAATATTCCCATGAGTCTAATAATGCAATTCATTTAATAAAATTATACTCCTAAGTGTCTCAAATAAATAAAAATGAAACTCTGTCTTTGTAGCGGATTGGGATTTGAACAACCTAACAGACTAATATATAATCGATCACTCAACTCATGTAATCTTTTCAGAATTCCATGACGTTGCTATGGTCTAAAGAAATTTATTTATCGAATTTCTTTCAAAACGCTACACAAAAACCTTTAAAATCTACAATCATCATCTGATTAGCTTGACCTAGACTTAGGACCCACATCCCTCAACCTGCAACCCTACTCGCTTGATGACACACACACACACACTTTTTATAAACCCTAACTTCATTTTATTAACTATTTTTTCCTTCTTCTCTCTTCTCTCTTCACTCTCAAGTTTCTATTCATTCTTATTCCTTTCCATCTTATCCTTTCTTTCATCTTCTTTAATTCCTTCATCTATTCTTGTGTTCCCAATTTTAAGTCCAAGACTATTAAATGTTGTCATGGTTTGCTAGGCCCACGACACTGCTCTTAGGTTCTCATGCTCGTGACAAAATTTGTGTAGATTTTTTATAGTTGATTGGGATTTGAGATGACAATTGGTGTATATTTGAGATTGGATTGATTTAGATTGTCTAGTTTGATTTGGATAGTTGGAAGGGAAGAGGTAATTTAGTATACCACCCTCTTCCTTAATTATTACTATAGTTTATTCATAATTTAATATAGTAATATAGTTTAAAAACCCTTAAGTATTTCCTATGAAAATAAAGTTTCTGGGCTAGCATATTTATTTAATTAAATTGAGCCTATATAAAACATAACAAAATGGTTCTATGTAAATAAATATAACCCAACCCGACCAATAACATATATGTCTAACTTAATAATCATTTAAGATAACCCAACTCCAATTAAAATAAACCCAATACAAAAATAAAGCCTATGCAAGTCCAAGCCCACCTAAAATATTAGGGGCATAAATGTAATATGAATTCAAAGCTCACCCTAGCATGCTTTACGGGAGACTTAGGTATGGTTTAGAGAGTAAGATGAAAATTTTTTATTTTAGATGAAAGTTTAAAATATTATATTTTAATATTATTATTTTTTGAAATTTGAAAAAGTTATATTTGGTTTGGTTTGGTCACTACAAAATTCTCATTTTTTCATTACAACTTTCCTAAATTCTTAAACAAAATATAATAAACAATTCAAAATGTTCAAATCCAAAAATAATAATAATATTAAAATATAATATTTTAAACTTTTATAAAAAACCAAAAACTCTCGTCTCACTCCCCAAACCAATAACTTCCTATTTTGAAAACAAAACCACTGGGACAGAGAAAGGCTATGCAATGGACTCACTAGAGAGCAACGTGCGATGGCGGTTTGGGTGAAGATCGACAGAGGCATGACTGGAGTCGACGGTGGTGGAACTTATGAGAGAAAGATCGTTTTTGTGCTGTTAGGGAAGAAAAGTGATGGGAAAGGGGATGATGGTTTGCAACGGAGACTCTGTCACAACCCCTAGAAGAATTGCCCGGGACCTCACCTCAACACGACTCATGGAGCCTCAGGATAGTCACATGGCTAGCCTACTTGCATGTCTTGGCTTAGACCATGACATGCAGTGGGCAACCATGGGGCTACTAGCCACATGCAGACCATGTGTGCAAGCTTGCGTGTGCCCTTGAGTGTGCACCTGCGCGCATGCATGTGTGCCCCAGCACCACTTAGCGAGGCTAGTGGCGTGCTCTCGCAAGCACACCATCCAGCGTAGGAATCTAGCCCGTGCCTTAAAGGCGAGGCTAGTGGCATGCCACCAGGCATGCCATCCAGTGCACGGCTCCAGTCCGTATCTTGTAACCCAAGTGTCCAAACTGTCAGCTTGGGTCATGCATGCCCATCGCCCAGGCTACCAGCCTGGGCCATGTAGGACCACATCCCAAGTTACTTGACGGGGCACTATAGCAGCAGCATGGCATCACCTTGTGCCCACCATCAGGCCTAGGTTTGACACCATGCCATGCCCACCATCAGCAGGCCATGCACAACCCCATATCATGTCCACCACCAGACCAACACTTGGCACCTTACCATACCATGCAGCGAGCCGTGGACCAGACCATGACTAGCCCATCCGTAGACCATAGCCCACCATGGGCCATGCATGCCATGACCATCATGGGTAAATTATTTATTTTATTATTTTTATTTATTTTATTTAAAGACTTGTTAATTATTATTTCATTTACTTTATTTATTTATTTTAATTTGCCCAGGGACCTTTTAGGGGTTTCCACTTTGTAAACTCTATAAATAGGACATTTAGACACTTCATTAGGATATTTTGTCATTTTGAACATTGAGTGGCCGACCATAAGCTTGAGAATTTATCATTTTCGGTGCTCTTGCACTTGGGCTCTTTTGGGGTGTAATTTGTGAATCTCCAAGGAGAAGGATCACACCTTGCAATTCGTAAATAGATGTGATTCGATTTATCCTTTAATATATTTGAGATTTCTTTTTAAATCTTTCTGCAATTCGTAAATCAAATATTGTTTGGTTCCTTTGTTCTTTATTTTATTTTTTTGTTGATTGATTGGGAGTGGAGAGGCCGAATCCTTCATTGGGATTTTGGTTTGTGTTGTGGATTGCTAGATCTCTTGTGTTCATGTGTTTTCTCATATGTTCATAAGATTTTCTTGAATTTTCTTGAAGAATCCCACTTGCCAAACACATATTCGGCCAGGCCTAGTCTTTTACCTTACACACAACCTTCAATTGCCATAAACCACAAAACCCTAACCCCACATCATGTCCTACACGCCACCCCCATCTTCCCATAACTAAACAAGCCCTTAAAGCCTAGATCTCACTTAAAGATTTTGGCCATAGCTTCATTGGCTTGGCCGAAACCATAGATCCTAATTATTCTCACTTCCCTTCTCTATCTATAATTTGATTGGTCAATTTCCCTTGATTGATGCACTCCAATTCTATTTTCCTCCAAAACAATTCAGCCCTTTATCCATCCTATCCATTTTCGGTCAACCCTAGTCCATCTAGATCTCAAGATTTCAATTCCTACATTTTAGGAATTACACAATTCCTAACTTTTAGGATCTCTACAAGCCACCTTTGCCCTAGCCGTGTACCCCCACTAGCCTTGGCCGAACCCTTCATCAAACCTAGATTCAATCACTCATCACTAAACCCTAGCCAAGATTGCCCATCATCCATCCCTAGCACACAAGTGGCACCTAAAATCCCAAGGGTCACTTAGCTGTGCACCATCATCACCCAGCTTGCGATCACCTAGCCCAAACACCATCCATACTTCCCACCATTAAACCGTATCCTCATCTCACCCAAGCTCCATTTGGGCTACACGTATAACGCTCGTCCTTGTGGTAAGTCCTTTTCAAAATGATTTTGATAAAAGTCAATAGGAATTACGGTTCTTTTTAAAATTTCTTTTCCTTTCATGCCAAGATACAAAAGACTTCATGTTATAAATAAAATTCATTTTCTTAATTAAAATATTACAGCAGAAAACATTAAATTTTTATAATTAAATTTTCTCGTACAAAATATCTTGCCTAGGCCTTTGTACTCTTTCCCTTAGGCTGTGTCCGTCCTGACCTGTCATGCTCATTTTGTCCCTAGGAGGGCACACATAATAACTAAATGACTCGTAAGCATTATTTCATATAGTTAAAATATATTAACATAGGTTTTCAATCATACATTTATCATTCCATACATACATATCGTACTTATCATGCATACGTCTTTTTTTTCGTTTTAAAACGTTGCGAGGTGGGGTTTTTATTTTAAAACATTCTTTCTTTTCTTAAAACAGTTCCTCATGCATTGCTACCTTTATTTCTTAAAGAGTCTTTTCATGCATTCATCCTTTTACATACATTCATGCGGTCATCTTTTCTTACGTACATTCATACATTCAGTCCATTCATACATACATGCATTCTTTGTTAACATGCATACGTTCTTTTCTTATCACTTTCATTGATTGTTGCTCATTGTTACGCCCCGTATGCTGGGGTTAGTGTTCTTTTAGACCTAATTCCGCCCGTGGCCACGGGTTGAGAATCCATTATATCAGGATGCAGCACTGGGTGCACTATCAATACTACTTACCTGGCATTGCAATCTGTCCAGTCTAGTCCATTTGGTACCTTTTCCATTCCATTCATGTGGCCGTTACGTATTTTCATACATCATGCATTCAGTCCATTTTTTCATTTTTAGTCCTTTCCTTTCCTTTATAGTTCTTTTAGTCCTTTATAGTTCTTACGGTTTTTCAATTCGTTTATTTCATAAAGTTATTTTTAAAAGAAAATGGTTTTCTCTCTTTTCATAAAAGTCATTTTAAAAAAAGTTTCTCTTTTCGTAAAAGTCATTTTAGAAAAAAGAAGTTTTCTTTCTTTTCGTTTAAAAGCGTCAGTTCTTGCATCTTTTAAAGCTTCATTTCGTTTCATTTCATAAACATACATACAATACGTACCACTTATAACATCCATTCACATGCATACACGTATATACTTTAGATGACTGAAAATGGGCTACCAAGTAGGGTCGTTACATACTTGTACTTGAAAACTTAAACTTCGTTTTCTTTTATTTAAAGTGTGTTCTCATGGAGAAAAAGTTTCGTTTTCCTTTTTGAGAAAAACTTTCATTTTCTTCTTCGTTTGTATAAAGAAAAACTCTAGAAGAGTATGAACGCAATACTTACTTGAACTTCATGCCATACTCGATCCATGCAATCCATTCGTGTGCATGTCAGATGGCAACATACATGCATACATATAACCTTATGTCATCATCTATCTAACGCATAAGCAACTATTGGAACACTCTCCATCCATCCCTGGGCTCTTACATGTCATTTACTATGCTTAAACTTTGGGGTCTTATTACTTAAAGTGAACCTCCATGATTCACCTTAGAGTTAAGACATTAAGACCTTCGTCTCATTCTTCTATTTCTACATTCTGACACATGATTCCGACCGACAGAGTTATACGTAGCAACCTTAGACTACTTACCCATTACTACCTTCATGTATCCTAACCCATACTAAATCCTCATTCCTAACCAGTCAGGCTACATGAATTCAAGTCAACTCTGAGACTAAATCACCATGTAACCATGCTGAGGACAGCTTACCCATTATATATGGTGAACCTGTCTGGTACACGTGTCTCACCAAAGACACCTGTATCTTATTCCTTTTATCACCTGAGAACAACTTATAATTCCAATGAACGCCTGCTTATATAAACAAGCTCTATACTCTGATACCAACTTGTTTAGACCCGGTCGATAGGACTTTTCCTACTTCTTGGCCTTATACAAATTCATCCTAACACTTGATAGGAGATGACTGCATCCACAAATGCACCTTTGTCATGTCACGTAGCTCGAGACTAAATTCCGAATTACGTCACAATGTCCATCCTGCTTTCGTTGCACTCTCTAATACCTTTCCACCGCTTCCATATACTCTTAGTCATAAGTCAACCACAAGGTGACACACGTCATCTTGGGTTATAGGCCACATCACCATTTTTTCAGGACACTGTTATACAGTTTCCAACACTACACCATACACTTCAGGCTTCTTCGCTATGCCATCCAACCATTCGTGACACGCAGTCTGATGTATCATGACATAGCGCAAAGTACACTCATGTGAACTCTCTTCCATCCACACTACGACACATATCACTACGATGCACACCTCATGGTGCATTACTATGTAACATGGAGTACGCACCATGCATACTCCCTTCGCTATATCACTTATTATTACGACGCATATCACACGGTGCGTTACTATACGACACAAAGCACACACCACGTGTACTCTCTTCATTTTACTTCACACATCACTACAGTGCACGTCACATGGTGCATCGCTGCAGTACACAAAGTACGCTCCACGCGTACTCCCTTCACACCATATCACAACTACGGCATCCATCTCACACCCATACTTACAGCACAGTTTACAATACTACACAGTTAAGCCCCACACTTCACAACTATGTAGTGAACTCCACAATTACTAACTACATAGTCTACAGTCCAACCAGCCAACTAATATAAATATAAATAATTAGAGATAGATGGTTATACCATCAATGGGATAACCTGTGCGTTGCTCGCTGCCCATCACGATCAAGACATCGGAGGAATCATACGTGGCGGTAACACCTCGTACGGTGGCTGTCCACCAAGTAAAGTGGCAGTTTGGACTTGAGAATAGCTAGACGTGGTCTTAGAAAGGATCAAGGTGGCCTCGTGGTGGTCAAAGGTGGTGGAGCATGGCGGCATTACGCCCTGAACAGTGTATCCAAAAGGGAGGGAGGTTGCTTGAGGTGGAGGAAGGCCATAAAACTTCATGGGAAGCGAGGGAGAGGTGAGGAAGATGTAGTGGCGAGGTGGTGGCTGGGTGGTGGCTCACGGCGGCGGATCGGCGATAAGAAGTGCAATCCGTGCCTTGGAGAGTGGGGGAGAGTGGGAGCTATACAAAGCTCGGTTGTGCATGAAAATTGTTGAGAAAGGTCTTGGTGATGAGAGGAACAAGATAGTGGTGGTGAAACGCCATGGGTAGCCATGCATGGCAGTGCACGGTGGTGCAACCAAATGGGTAGTTGTGGAGACCCATCGGAGAAAGAGAGAGAGGTAGAAGAAAAGGAGGACATGGGGAGGAAGGCCATGATGTGGTGGTGTTGGTGGAAGTGCTTGTAGGCCGTTTTGGCCATGTATGGCGACGCTAGGTGAAGGAAATGGGTGTAAAAATCCATTTTGAAGATGATGCCGTAGAGGGAGGAGGAGGGCACATGGGGACTCGCCGGTGGGAGAGAATGTTGGTTGGAGGATGGTGGTCAGTTGGTGACTGGAGGTTAAACCAAAGCTGCCGTGTAAGGCGGCATGGAGGTGGAAGATGGGTTTTTACCCATTTTGGCTAGTGAAACAGTGGGAGGAGAGAGGGGGAACATGTGAGCTGGCCGACGGGAGGAAGTGTTGATCAGCATGAGA
The DNA here is from genome assembly GCF_018687715.1 of Carya illinoinensis. Classification (NCBI taxonomy): domain Eukaryota; kingdom Viridiplantae; phylum Streptophyta; class Magnoliopsida; order Fagales; family Juglandaceae; genus Carya; species Carya illinoinensis. Next base: position 19,423,783 of record NC_056752.1, read on the forward strand.
GGAGTGATTGGTGACCAGAGGTGAGGCCAATGGTGGCCAGCAACAGCTCGGCTGTGGAGATGAAGGTTGCGCATGGTAAGGAAGAGCAGAGGCACGACGTGCATGGGAGAGAGAGAGTGAGAGAGGAGAGAGAAGAAGAAAAAGAAATAGAGAAAAAGTGAGGGAGAAAGGCTAGGGACTTGGGTATTTAATCCAAGTAATTCGTTTCGGAATCCTCAAAACGATCTAACGATGAGTTAAAATACTGATTTGAAAACGTATAAGTGTTTTAGTTAAACTAACGTTTGAAATAAAACATTGAGAAGAATTAAGATTTATAAAATAATATTCTTTTATCATTATTTAAAATGAAGAATTATCGTTAATTATTCAAAGAGAATAAAATTATTTAAATTAATTTAGAGTTTTCAACGTAAATTTAAATCTTTTAATATTTTAAAATAACTAAAATATTTAATTTAAGTAATTATCCATAATTATAATATTTTTAGAACTCATTAAAATATTGAAAATATCTCATATATATATATATATATATATTTCCAGAATATTCAAAATATCCTAAACTTTAAAATATTTATCTTACTTTGAAATCCATTGGATAACTTTCAGAACATGCCATCGAGATATGGCACGCAGGATAAGGCTCGGCACGTAGATAGAAACTTGGCACGTAGAACAGGGTTCAACATGAAGATCGAAGTTCAGTACGTAGACCGAAGCTCATAATTAAAGAAGAAGAAATAATGAGCGGATGTCACAACACGTGATCTACACCAAACAAAAGAGTTCTATTAGTCACTTGAGGAGCAACAAGGAGAGGATTGGACCCTTAGTGTTTGGAGGCTTGACTGAGGTCCCCAACAGACTCATTAAGGGAAAGATGTGTATGGTAGATCTAAGGGCTGCAGCTAACAATCACGGCAACTGAATGGCATTGTCTTGATCTGAACTGTCAATGGTAGAGGGAATGCGACGTGGGGCTTGCTAAACTCGACTTTGGGCTTCACATCCATAGGGAGCAGTTCATGTAATAGAGGTTGTAGGTTGCATGATTGTCGGTTGTGGTGCTACCCAGATTTTGCAATGGGTTGCTGCCGTAAGGGTGGTGATCAATGCTATTTATGGTTGAGGGTGGGCTACAGTGTATGCATGACGGTTGTGTTGCTGCACTACTTTTTCGTTGGACGTTGCAACGATTTGGGTTGGCCTCCATGATTGGTCTGGAAGTCAGCTTGTATGGGGGAAATGCTATGTGATGGTGAGGATATTGGTTTCCTTGTGGCCTTGCTGTGCATTGGACTACGTGAAGGGCTGGTGGAAGAGAAATCTAGCGTGGAGGACAGATGGACGCGAGAAAGGTGTTTGTTATGATGGCTGTTGCATATTATGGTTTGATGGTGGTGTGAGTGTGATAAAATTGTGATTTGTTGCAGTTTGAGTAGATTCTGCCTATGAGAATGACAACTGTGATTTTGGGAGGATTTTTAAAGAAGAGGGAGACTCTTAGGTCCCATTGGAAACTTGGATTCAGTAGTATAATTTTAAGCTGAGTCTAACATCTAAATACTTAATTCTCAAATCACTAAACTTATCTCAACTCAAAATTTCTTTACACGTGGGACCCACATCATCTTTCAACTCAACACCTCTATACTCATCTTAATATCCAGACACATCTAAAATCATTTTAGGTGAGTCCCATAAAACTCATTCGACAATTTCAACTCACTACATTCATAAAGAAATCAACTCATCTTAATTCAATTTAACATCCAAATGGGGCCTTAAACAAAAATGCTCATTTTAATTCCATCAATTATATAATGACTAATGTCTGAGAAGAGAGGGAGGATGTGGAAGTTAAGTATTTCAGTACACTCATCCTATAATAATAATGATGATAATAATAATAGTAATGATAATAATGGTAATGATGATGATAATAATAATAATCCTAATTAAAATTAACACTGTATTAATAATATATAAATTTGATAAAAATGATAATAGTATAATAATAACAATAATAGAATGTTTACAATAATATGAAAACACATAAAACATAAAGCTATTCACATTCTATCCCTAATAATACTTGGGTAGAGTTGTTACATTTAGTCTAACCTTGATTTATAGCATTGGCATTGTAGTCCATCCTAGTATGTAGTAGGGACATTTTGATTCAATTTCCATCTCTAGCGATGGTATTTTAGTCCAACTTAGATGTCACACCCCATACTTGGAAGTGAACCCTTTTAAAATTGATAACAAGGGCAATGTCTTATCAATAATAATGTAAAAGTTAAGTAAGCGGTGCCTTATAAATAATAATACGAGCTTAAATACAATAATCTTTGATAATCAAATGCCTCAAAAATCTTTCAAGAATCTAGTTAATGCTACATGACACATTTCTTACTATTCTCTTCTAATCTTACTCACCGTGCTTTCTATTCAAATTATCATGACCATCAATATCATATGAAAAATAGTGATAAAATAGTGATTTATCAATAACTCAGTGAGCAAATGTGTAGAACATGAGCGAGCTACTAAATACAAAATCAAAACTTAATCCCAAAAATAATATACCTATTTTATAAGTATTTAATCATAACATTATAGACAAAATGAAATTCGGCATAAGTATAACCCAAACTACCTCAAAAATAGAAAAAGATACCATACCTACTACTATAACAAGGTTGTGCTTAGTTAAGTAGAACATAAATTATTTTATTTATAAAATAAGTGCACTAAAAAGAGAGATGTTGGTACTAACCTAATAACAAAAGTCACTGGCCATGTGGGGTCACAATAGCTTGAAATTAGAGGCTTAATTAAAGACAATTAGATCAATCGATTGATACGTACCTTCCCTCTATATATATGGGTAGGACTGATTTAGATGCATGGGGTCCCAAATGGTTTTGGGACCGTATGGCAGAATGGAGTGATTGGATGGCTATAAAAAAAAGGTTGGATTTATTAGCTTTTGTTGACTTCGATTTGAAGAAGTAGGCATAATATTATATATATATATATATATAATATTGTTCATTATTGTATTAATGTTGCAATATATTATATGGTAGCTAGCTTGATATATAATCATTGTATTTCCATGCCAATCCAAAATATCAATGTTATATATATAAAAAATAACATCATAATTGCACACTAAATATATATATATAATATATGATACATTTAAAAAAAGTATAATTATTTGTTAGTAGCACACTAAGTATATATATTATTGATGTGAAAGCTAACACATCATCAATTAATATATACACATTGATTACATTAATTAAGCTAATTTGATATTTAATTTTCCTAACAGAAAAATTAAACTTTGACGATCATGTTTTCCCTACACGATCGATCAAAGTGCTACTCCATATATAATAATTTCATGGCAATTGACATCGTCATTTGTTGCTCCCTAGCTTGCTTTAAATGCTCTTAATTTGTTATAAGACTCATGTTAGCCTGTCCACATGCTTTTAATTTGCTTTAAATGCTCTTAAACTAATAGAGGCCACGATTATCAAGTGGTCGGGCAGTAACAAAACAGAGGCCACAACTATTATTTATGGCAGGTCGTTGCCAAAATATTACAAAATCTTATGCCCAGTTTTTAGATTCGTTGCATTAACATAACAACATGTTTGAGTACATATAGATCATATAATTAAATAAAAAATCATTTATAAATAATTTCAGAAGCATTATATTTTTTACATATGGACCGAGCTACCATGCCGTCCTACAATTATATCTTTTTATTTTTTATATTTTTTAAATATATATAAATATTTTTAAAAAATATATTAATACTTCAAAAATGAAAACATAAAAACATAATGAGCGGTATACTTAAACGACACAATTGAATGGACAAAGTAACTTTTTCCTTTACATATATGGACATTGCTACGTCCACGTAAGTTTTTTACAGAAAAGTTTTATAGATCACTGCAAAAGTTTTAAAATAAAACTTTTAAAATTACAGAAAAGTTTTAAAATAAAAAAATTACATATTCATTTAAAAATTTTTACTTAATCACTAAGAGAAAATAAAAAATGAAAAAAAAAAAATTTTCGGTAGATGATTTCGGTATTTGTGAGCTTAATATTTTCCTACATATATATAGATAAGATATTACACTTATATATATATATATATATTGTATAAAAGATATATTATTGCTTTGGCCATCCCGGAAAATGAGAGCTGGTCCACGAGACCGTACACTGAACTCTCTTCTAGACCTGGTATGGTATGTGGGAAGAAAATCAACAGTAACTTTGTGCGAGCCCGATAGAAAAAAGATACACGTATCTCCTAGTCCAGCCAATCTCTGCCGCGGAATCAACTAGAATCCAAATGGCGGAGTTCGTCGAATTGGAAGCGCAAGACGGCGTCCGAATGCCGTGGAACGTGATCCCGGGCACGAAGCAAGAAGCCAGCAACTGCGTGATCCCAATTTCGGCCATCTTCACTCCGATCAAGCCCTTCCAAAACATGCCAGTACTTCCCTATTCCGCACTACGCTGCCGCACCTGCCGCTCCGTTCTTAACCCCTTCTCCATCGTCGATTTCGCCGCCAAGATCTGGATCTGCCCCTTGTGCTTTCAGCGCAACCACTTCCCCCCTAACTACTCCTCCATCTCCGACGACAATCTCCCTGCCGAGCTCTTTCCCCAATACACCACCATCGAGTACGACCAAACTCCCTCCTCGCATGTGCCTCCTTCCCCGCCTGTGTTCATGTTCGTAGTCGACACGTGTATGATTGAGGAGGAGATGGCTTTCCTCAAGTCCTCGCTATCCCAGGCTGTAGATTTATTGCCTGATAATTCGCTGGTTGGGCTGATCACGTTTGGTACTTTCGTGCACGTCCACGAGTTAGGATTCGGGCAGATCCCCAGGACGTATGTGTTCAAGGGGTCCAAGGACGTGTCCAAGAACCAGCTTCTTGATCAAATGAGCTTTTTTACCAAGAAGCCCAAGCCGGCCACCGGTGTCATTGCTGGTGCTAGGGATGGGCTTTCCTCTGAGAGCATTTCGCGTTTTCTGTTACCTAAGTCTGAGTGCGAGTTCACCCTGAACTCGGTACGAAGCATAATTATCAACTCTTGTTTTTTATTCCCTGCTTCCTTATTATTATTATTATTATTTGATAAGTATCCCTGCTTCCTTATTTACTTGTATATTATTCATTTCTTCTCTTGTTGGGCTTAATTGAATAGGTTTTGGAGGAGCTACAGAAGGATCCTTGGCCTGTGCCGGCGGATCTTCGGGCTACTAGGTGCACCAGCACGGCATTGAGTATTGCGGCGAGTTTGTTGGGAGCCTGTGTTCCTGGTTCTGGGGCTAGAATTATGGCGTTTATTGGCGGGCCTTCAACGGAAGGCCCTGGTTCTGTAAGGATGGATGGTTTCTTTTGTTCTTTTTCGTGCATAATGTGAATCATATTTTAGTTTTTTGAGCTAAGCCTATTCAGTTGAGTTCAGCCGGTTTAGTCCAAATTCATTGATATCATATTCCCACGCCCTCCCTGACTGTCCATCATGTTCCTGCACCCCAATTAGGCTACCTCAGAGTTTATGGGCACCCTCTGTTATTTCATAGACTTTTAGAAGATTTATAATTAGGTTGTTGAAGGGGATCTGCTAATTATTTCAATCATTTCCTGGTATCATTGATGAGTGTTTAGAATGAGGGAAAGTAAGAATCAAGCTTTTCTTGTCCTTTCTCGAATGTAGGACAGAAAGTTGAGTGTCGTAAAATCTAGTGGACAGTGAGGGAGGGCGTGGGAGAGTAGGTCTATTTAATGTTTGGAAAGAAAAAGAAAAGAAAAGAAAAGAAAAGAAAAGAAAAGAAAAGCTTGCTGCATCAGTTGTTACCCTCTTGGCCTCTTGTGGTTACTTAAACTGGCAAATGCTAAGCAGTAAGCTTTGCACCACAGAAGTGTTGTCTATAACTAACATGGGAATTGCTATTTTCTTTTTGTGCTTTCGAACAGTGGATGTCTCCTTGCTTTCATGTGCTAGTTGATTAAGGATATCTGCATATGAAATACTTGCATTTTATCTCTCTGCTTTTGTTCTTTTTTTGTTATTAATCTTTGGTTTTTAGTGGTTTTTGGTTAGTATATGGGAATTTGGAAGTTCTGCTGAGCTATGCATTATGAAACTTTTGCAGATAGTGTCAAAAAATTTGTCAGAACCAATTCGTTCTCATAAGGACCTGGATAAAGATTCTGCTCCACTTTATCACAAAGCTACGAAGTTTTATGAGGGACTTTCAAAGCAGCTTGTACATCAAGGACATGTGCTTGATCTTTTTGCATGTGCACTCGACCAGGTAATACTTAACTTTCACATCTGCTCCATTCACACACTACATATTGAGGCATCTGTATTAATCAGGGTGAAAGCCACAATCCAAGTACCCAAGTCCTTTACTTAACTTTCACATCTGCTCCATTCACACACTACATATTGAGGCATCTGTATTAATCAGGCTGAAAGCCACAATCCAAGTACCCAAGTCCTTTAATTTGTTTTTGATGAGTACAAGTCCTTTAATTTGTATGAGGTAGATGAAGAATTTTTTTTTGATAAGTGGTAGATGAGGAAGATGAAGAGGGCATAATCTTTTGGTGACATTGTGGATGGTCCTATGCTTAATTTTTGATACGTAATCAAAGTGTATTAATTAAAGAATGGGCAAAGCCATGTGAAGTACAAAAAATGCACTAACTACGTAAGGAGCATAGATACAAAGAAATCATGGAAATCTTGGCCATTACAAATAACAGTTGTGGCCCAAGTACAAAAAGTTCTAAAAAAGAAAGCTATAAGTTCCTCCCTCGATCTGTCTTTGTCCTCAAAAGTCCGATCATTATGCTTCTGCCACAAACACCACATGATACATATAGGAATCATCTTTCATACAGCCTTGATCTGTTGATTGCCTCTTAGATCTGTCTAGCTAGCCAAAACGGCCACTATTGTCTCAGACATAACCCAACTCAAGTCTAGTCTACTAAATACCTCGTTTCATAACCCTCTAGCCATGTCACAATGTAGTAGAAGATGGTCCACCGATTCACTCTCATTCTTACTCATGCAACACCAATCTACGATGATCACCCTTCGTTTCCTCAAATTATCTCTTGTGAGGATCTTACTCGAGGAAGCAGTCCACACAAAAAATGCTGCTTTCAGAGGCGCCTTATGTCTCCAAATTTTTTTTCAATGAAACTGAACAGGGAGTTCATGTGAAAGGGACTTATAGAACGAGTGAACCAAGAACACACCTTTACCTGTAGGTATCCACCACAATAAGTAGGCATGCTAGTTGTTCGGTTTGAGAGTACAAAACACTGAAAAAGGCTTCATAGCTGTCCATTTCCCAATCATTTGCCGCCGGGCTAAAATTAATGTTCCACTGGATGTTTTCCCCTGCTATTACCATGACATTCTCCACTGAAGCATCCTTAGCATCTGCGACCCTGAAGAGTTCAGGAAATAGTTCCTTTAGAGCATCATTACCACACCAAGAATCATACTAGAATTTGATCCTAGTCCCATCTCCTAGTCAAAATATTGAGTGCTGAGAGAAGACCCCCCAACCTCTTATATGTTTCCACAACCTCACTCCATAAACCCCTCACTTCATTGGTACATCATCCCCCCATAAACTACCATATTTGCTCTCAATCACCACCTTCCACAGGGTTTTTGGTTTTTTATGAAATCTTCATAGCCATTTTCCAAGTAACGCCTGATTAAAGATTTTCAAATTTCTAATGCTCAAACCACTATTAGAGAGAGTACTACAAACCTTCTCTCACCTGACTAGGTGGAATTTAAGTTCCTCACCTATTCCACCCTACAAGAAATCCCACTGTAGTTTCTCAATACAGAGTGCCACACTTGTAGAAATAGGGAACAAGGACAATAAATAGGTCAGTAGGTTAGATAATGTACTTTTTATCAGGGTAATTGTGATGCCCCCAGTTTCTGTTTGGGATTGAACAGACATCTGAAGTGTCGGGACATGCAACACATGGTTACCTATCCCTGTTCATGGCATATAAAATGTAATATTCCTAACATGCATTTAGCTTTATGCAATATTCGCAGTTGATAATTTTTTTTAAGCAATATTATGCACCAAACTTATAATATCCCCAATAGTTAAATTGTAATCTAAGTATACTTAACAAAATAAACATCAACGATTTCAGTACTAGTCTCAGAAGACTATAATTTAAAAAATATGGAAAACCAGACTCCATATTTACATTACCAAAATACACTATTGAGGAAGTTTATTGAATAACTCGTGTAACTCGACTAATGAGGCCAAAATACTGTCCAAAAATTAACTATGGAAGCTATAAGCTTCGTGTCGGGTCTGCAGCGTCTAGTCAACCTCCTCCAGTCTACTAGTGTCCGCTTCCTGCTCTGATTCTGACACATCTTCTACTATTCGGGGGGAATGGTAGCACGATCTCAGTAAGTTAATAGGAAATTCTCACATAGGTTAATGATGCATGCATAGTAGTAAAAGTATGAATGCATAACTAAAGTTTTAAGTAAGCATAACATAACTTGACAGATAGCATGAAATAACTGACATAACCTGAATTGACACATGAATTGAATTTGACTTGACATGACATGAACTTGAACTTAAAACATAATATTGACTAACAACGTAACATGAACGTGAACTTGAAATATTTTATATGGACTTAAAACAGAGCATGAACGTGAATATACATAATATAAATATGAACTTGAACTTAACATAAACCTGATCATAATATAACATAAACGTGAACTTGAGATATAATATGAACATGAACATAACATAACATGAACCTGACCTTGAACATAACATGTACGTGAACATAACATGACATGAACGTGAACTTAAAACATAACGTGAACATGAACCTAACATAACATGAACGTGAGTTTGAATATAACATGAACGTGAGTTTGAAAATAACATAAACGTGAACATAACATGATATGAACATGAATTTGAAACTTAACGTGAACGTGAACATAACATAATATAATGACAGATTATACTTCTTCAGTGTAGTACTCGGCAGCCCATAGTCTTGACCGCAGTACAGTTAGCGCGTATCATCCTTTTGTAGTACGACAGATTATACTCCTCCACCGTAGTACTTGGCATTGCATAGCTTTGACCGCAGTACCAGGCACTACGTATTATCTTTAACCGTAACATAACTTAACATAATTGTAAATTATACTCGATCACTGTAGGACTCGGCAACGCATAGCCTTGACCGTAGTACTAGGTAGCGCGTATCATCCTTGACCGTAACATAACTTAACTGATTTAACTATTTGTAGTACGTTAGATTATACTCCACCTTAGTACTCGGCATCGCATAACCTTGACCGCAATACTAGGCAGCGTGTATCATCCTTGACCGTAGTACAAATTAACTGATAATTGAAACTTAATTATTCTCAAAATACGCAATTGTATTCAAGATGAAATGTGACTGGAATACGAAAGAACAGAAGTACTGATGTCACATAACATGACTTGAACATAACTTGAGAGACATAACTTACTTGAGATAGAAACATTTCATAGCATGACATAACATGTAACAGTGAATATTATATGATATGACATACATGTAATAGTGAATATTACGTGACATGACATACATATAACAGGTGGCATAACGTAATATGACACATTTGTAATATATAACAATATGTGACCGAATAGATTGTGTAACGGATAAGCATTCCTGATAGAATAAATCATGACAGATAAACATGTAATGACGTGGCATGACATTGCTTGGCTTGGTGTATATGATAACATACATACATAAATTGTAGTTTCCTTACCCGTCACACATGCACAGTAAACTGATGGTAAGTTAGAAGCTAATTTACCTCGATCGTCGCATTCTATTAGAATAAAGCGCAGAACACGAGAAACTGAAAATAGTAATTCTAAAAAATTAGACATTTAATTACTAACAATTAGAAGCATAGAAACAAGTTAACTTAGAGTAAAATTACCATTTTATCCTCTACATGTGAGAAAATGACCATTTATCTCTAACTTAAGGATTTCACATCCTAACTCCAAAAACTTCCAAAATTTACATTTCTCATATAAATTTTGTCCTAAACTTAAATATTAACTCAGAAAAATTTAAAACAAATCGCAACTATGGAAAACACACTATAACCGAAATATCTATAGATCATTTCTTTTGATTTTTATTGCAATTCCTTCCAATTTTGGAACTCATGTTTAAACCAAAATTTTGTAACAAAGATCTTCCTGTTCTAAGTTTAAAACTATACTTAAAACATCCATATAAAAAAAGCTAATAATCAACACCAAACTTTTTATAAAAAGATCCAAACCCTTGAATCACAAGTTTTGACCCAAAATCAAAACATCTCCAAGAACTTCAAAAAATCAAATCTTACTTCTAACATATTCATAATATCATCTTAAGATCAACCATGCTTTAAATCATCAAACTAAATTCACCAAAATAACAAAATAATACTTGAGTTTTTGGTTTTACACTTAGTCTAAAAACAAAATTTTTTTTCTTAACTAGTTTTGATCAATCTCTTGATCCATGGCTTAAAAAGATTGAGATCTTCAAACTAAAACATCACATGGTTTAAAAATATGTCCTAAAGAAGATCATACTATCAAACTTAAAATCACATGCCTAAAACTCAATAAAACATGGATCTAACCCAAAAATATCAAATCTTAGTCCTAACTGAAATCCTCTTGCATAAAAAAATCATATCTTTAAAACTAATAATAAATATTTTCAAAATAACATCCTAACATGTATATAAGAAGCTTAGAATTATCACATAAAAATATCAAATCCTTTGGAGTAGGATTAAACCATGAAATATTTAAATTTTCTAAAAACAAAAACTGTTTTTCCACTTCCAGTTTTCAAGTGTGTAGATCTGAGGAAATCTATTATCAAAAGCTTTAGACATGAAATAAAACCTCAATGAACATTCATAAATACATGCTAACAACACTCCATAAAATTTTCGGATCAAGATATGTCTATTAGTTTGGTCAAAAATTTTAAAGCATTACATACTCTCCAGTTTTACATCCAAAATGACATTTCCATTGTTAAAAATACTTTTTACTAATTAAATGACCACTAAATGAGATTAGTAAATGACCACTAAATGAGACAAATAAGATATCCAAGGAAACTAGATTAAAAAACGAACAACTTTTATGAAAAGTCATTGTGCGAAAATACTTACAAAGGGTCGGAAATCTCCACTCAAAAAGACTTAGAAAGACTCAGAAATCTGCCCGAGAGAGCTCTTTTGGGTCTCTCTAAGAATGGGGTTAAGAAGTGATGAAAGGGAAAGAAATGTGTCTTGCATGACTTTAGACTTATGGAGGGGGGAGATATGAGCTTGAATGACTCTTGATTGGAGGTGACTATGTGACATAAAGTTGAGAATAGCGAGGGACAAAGGACTACTTGCAGAAGCTGTAAGGTATGGAGGTTGATGAGGTGGATTTCTTCTTCACATTAGGGCACTATTGGGTGCAGCCAAGGGTAGTGGATGATATGCCATGTGGGGGAGGAAAGTTCTTCAAGAAGTTTTGCCAAGGTGGCCAAATTCGAGGTTTTGGTGGGTCTCAACCAAGTGGACTTCAATTTGGGGTTTAAAGTAAGTTTGGTTAGGATTTGAGATGCTATCAAACCCAAATCCAATTTTTCTTGACCCAATTAAATTTTTAAGGTTGGATAATGATGTCATAACAAGGATTTGATAAGTTAATAGTATGTGGAAGTGATTTAATGAGGTGATTAAACACAATGCTAGAAATTGGATCAAAAAGGGTTTGGAGGCCAACTTTAGGGCGTCGGTTTTCAACCAAACTTTTGGGATTTCAATTGGATTCCAACCATTTAGGGTCTCGCTAGAGTTGAAATCCTCTTTGGTCTGGCACAATTTGGTTTATCAGATGATTTTTTTTTTTTTTACTTAGGTGGCATGATCTCACACCTTGATTTCCTTCTCAAATCCATCTAATGGTTCATTTTTGTGCCAAGTGTCTAATACTATTCATACTGTGTGTCTAAGATCTTGCCAAGTGTTTAAATAAAACTTCTCTAACCTAATTTGGACATTCCAAATTGGGATTTTGAAAATACTGCACTTAGAACACTTATTGAGGTTAATATTCACTTCAAAAAAATGCATATTAAACATAGTATTGAAAAATCCTAAATATTCATATTAACCTACAGTTAAAATCGTTTACCAAAACTCAACTCCGAAGTGCCCCTAAAAATAATTTCACAGTTTCGAATAGGCGTTTCGTCCGAAATTATGAAAATAGATTATTACGCCATAAAATCCTAAATAATTAACTGAGTCTAGTGGCGCAGATCATAACATATTTTGACACTTTTAGTTACCTCAAATAATTAAAATCACATTTCTGGTACCACAGTGACTGATAACACTGATTATGTTGGCAGACTAAAACCTGTGTGATTGGTCAATTCGTGAAAACTAATGGGGTTTTCACGAAATTCCTAAAGTCAATAGAAATTCCAACAATGAATTTCTAGTGGGTTGTTACAGTAATCCTACCTCCTTTTGATAGGTACATTCTCTTCCAGCCTGTTAAACGACACTCTACTCTCTCAATCATTGTATCCCACACAAAAGCTGTTTTCGAGGCAGCCCCCAATGGTAGGCCAAGATATGACATAGGGAGCGAGGCAATTTTACACCCAGAGTATTAGCCAACTATTTGAGGTGCTGTACCTCTCCAATAGGCACCATCTTTAATTTGTCCAAGTTCACTTTCAACTCCGAAGTTGCTTCAAAACAAAGTAGGAGAGCCTTCAATACTCGAACCGGATTATGGTTAGCCTACAAAAGATTAGAGTGTCATTTGCAAACAATAAATGAGAAATATTAATTAAACCCCCTCTTGGGGATCCAATCGAGTAACCAGTCACCCGTCCATTGGCAACCAGGGTTGAGGTCACTCAAAGCCTCAATCACAATAACAAAGAGTAAACGAGACAACGGATCTCCTTGTCCTAGATCTCGTGTGCTATTGAAAAACCTGTTGGACTTCCATTTATTAGAATTGAGAATTTCACTGTAGATTTACACCAACAGATCCAAGATCGCCATTTCTCTCCAAAGCCACACCTCCTCAAAAGGTCGATAAGGAAATCCCAGTTAACATGGTCATATGCCTTCTCCATGTCTAACTTACAGATAATTCCTGCCTTGCCAGCTTTCAAATTACTATCCAGACATTCTTTCGCAATGAGAACCGCATCTAAAATTTTTCTCTCTTTTACAAAAGCGTTTTGGGGTTTTGAGATTATCTTTCCCACTACTTCACTAAGGCGATTTGCAAGTACCTTATAAATAATCTTGTATACCCCATTTATAGGACTAATGGGTTGGAACTCCTTGATCTCCGCAGCCCTAGCCTCAACCAGACTAATAGGAAAATTTTAAAATACTTTCCCAATTTAAAATTGTCCGCTAATTTTAAAGATGAGATTTAGAGCTTCAGGCTTAAAACAGAATGTGTGACCAATCCAAGAGGAATCGAGCCGGTTGGTCACAAGTTGTTGAAGCAAAATAGCTACCCTCGACGGAATCTTTGTCTACCGGATGCTCTTTGATGGAAATGGGTTATTAACACAACAGTTGATAATGTTGTTGGAAGAGTTGAACATTGAACAACCCTCTCTTGGACCGGCTGTGACGCCCCCAAATCCCCACGCCCGAACACGGGGAAATCGAGACGTCCGGATGGTGACAACCCGGGTCACCATCCCATCGACGGTGCCAAGTGTGTGCAGAAGCAACAAATGTGCACGGAATAACACGCAGCGGATAACAAAAGTCATAACTAAGTACCAGAATTGTTCTCAACGTAATACAAGCTGTTTAAAACGTACATAAATAAAATATTACAAAACACGCATATAATAAAATATCAAATACAAAGCATAACATCAGCAACCCGGCGGAGCCGCATCCTCGGGCTCAGCCTCCTCCTCCTCCTCCTCGAACTCTGCACCAAAAGCTACGGAACCAAAAATGGTACCGCAGGTAAGTAAACCCAAACACCACCAGATAAAAACACATAGAACTCAAACAATATGGATGCAAGAAAAACAAATGCACATGCCTCGCAAAACCACATTTTTACCACGCACGCCAAAAACCCATTTGGCCCAATAAAAACATATGCTTAAAAACCACGTCTCGCCATTATCCCAGATAATGGCCTAAACCACCATTTTCCCAGAAAATGGATCAAAAGCCTCAAAACCAAAACTCGCCATTTTCCCAGAAAATGGCCCGCATCCGAAAACCATAAAAACACACCGGTTATGCATGCACCATGATCTCTCCTAGGGATCATCCGCACACCCTGGCTATGTGCCACACCGCAGGTAAGGACCGCGCATGTGACACCTAAACGAGTGATGCCCAGACTCGCGCCCTGCGCGTACCTGGCCAAGCCATCCTCTAGCCCTCGCCAGCGAAGGCCACGGAGTCGGTGAGTAGAGCGATGCCCAGACTCGCGCCCCGCGCGTACCTGGCCGGGCCATCCTCTAGCCCCGCTCCCGTCGTCGCCCAGCGACAACTCAGGGGACGTCACTCAGTATTATCCACTCCCGAGTGACCAGAGGAGCTCCACCGAGATAATAACCCATCCCGGCTTGGGCTCATGAGACACACGCACCCGAAAATCCATTCACGCCAACAAAACAAGATTTCTCAAATAAAATAAAATACACGTGCATGCCCCATGCAAATGCAATTATCAACGCACAAAACAAACAACCAATCATAAAACAATAAATCAAGCAACTCCGTCCTCCATCCATCTGACCCCCGAACTCCTCGGACTCAGTCCGGAATCAACCAACCAGCAAATTAAATAATTGAAAGTGCAATATATATTTAAATCTGAAAATAGGGTTTGGAAAATACTTACAGCGCTATATGACAATTTTAGAAAACACGCGGCGTTGCAAACGGCGCCGGAAAAGCAACGTCATAGTGAAAATTCACTGTGGCCGTGGGTTGTGAAAAACCCACTTTTGAACGGGGACAAACTAGGACACGAAATTGATAGGGAATGGTCTAGGGATGGTTGTGAAGCTATTGGAAGTGGTGGTTGGCCGTGGGTGGCGGCGGAATCGCCGGAAATAGGCCGGATTTCCCAAAAAGGAAAGCTAGCTCGTAGGAGCTGTTCCGGTGGTCGTTGGAGGCCGGAAATGGGTGGGTTAGGACGGCAAGGGACCGGTGATAAAGTGGTGAAGAAATGGTGGCCGGAGGTGGAGCGACGGCGGCGGAACGGAGGAAAAACCGTGCGGCTTTGTTAGGCGTTTTCTAGCCAAACGGCCGGCCGGATGGGGCTGAGGTTCGGAGGGGTGGTGCTCCGGAGGGAGACGAAGAGGATGGTGGGGGTGGTGTCGCCCACGGTGGCCGGACGGCGCTGGGTCGATGGTGAGAGGAGTCCGGCCGTGGGTGAGGAGAGAGAAGAGAGAGAGCTCGGGGGGGGGGTCGACGCAGGGGAGAGGAGAAAAAAAAAGAAAAGAAGAAAAAAGAAAAAGAAAGGAAAAAGAAAAGAAGGGAAAAAGAAAAAAGGAAAAAAGAGAAAAAGGAAAAAGATGTAAAAAGAAATGAGGTCCAATCCTCACTCCGGGAAAACAAAACAAACCGCCGAAAAGGGATTAAAAACCACAAAACATCTAAAAGAAATAAAACACAACGTCAAATAAATTAAAAACCAATTTTAAAACGCAATTAAATTAAAATAATTAAACTAATATATTAATTAAAATAAAAACAATTATTTCAGCGAAAATACACTCAAAAGCGGGTCATCACACCGGCCTAAAAGTTCTTTTCTTGACCTCGTCTTCTCATTCTAGTGGACTATGACATATTAAAAAACTCACTAAAAGCATCAATCTCTCAATCTTGTCCTGTTTGAATGAAGTTAACGTTCGACTGGATAATATTACTCAACAGATCCAGTTATTTGCCACAGAAACATCCTTAACACAAGCAAACCTATACACGGCTGGGAAAACTTCCTCTAGGACATTATCTCTACACCACAAATCATGCTTGGATCTAATCCTGGGTCCATCTCCCACTTCAAATCTGATTTAGTTGGAAAACTTTCCCCTACCCTTTACTAGTATTCTTCCAAAGAGCTTCTGCATGCGGTCTTTGTACCTCAGTAAATGACCCATAAATTTTTTAGATGTCATGAATACTAGATCTGGATTTTAACATGATGATTTGCACACGCCAACCTTGTATGTACATTTTGGAGAAATTTTTACCCTGCATTGAAATGAAAGGTTAGATGGACTTTATTTGTTGATTAACCGGAAGCAGAGATGAGCCTTCCCACTTGTTTTTCCTACCTTGCAAGTATATCAGTTTTCCATTATTGCGACATTGTTCCTTTCAGGTGGGAGTTGCTGAGCTTAAAATTGCAGTTGAAAGAACTGGAGGACTGGTTGTGCTTGCAGAAAGTTTTGGCCATTCAGTATTTAAAGATTCACTCAAACGTGTTCTCCAGGCGGGTGACTATGATCTTGGTTTATCATCGAAGTAAGGGTTCATTTAATTCATTTTTTGTCATTTAAATATTACTAGGTGAAATGACAAATTGCAATTATTGTTTTGAGTCTTAAGATGTATATAGTTGGTAAAACTTAGATTCATAAACTTCTTTGGTCAGTGTTTGAGTTTGGTTATTGCAATAAAGATTGTACAGCTGTTTTCTAGTTCTGCTTTCAATGGGATCATGTCAGTAGCTTCTTATTGACCAAAAACTCTCTTGAGTTTAAATGTGAAAATGACCAGTGGTGGAGGATTACTGAGAGCAGTCACAGGGTCACTATATTTATTTCCAGTGATGTCGGTGCTATGGACTGGTTGGCATCTGCGGTGGGAGCTTGCGGAGCATTTGTTGGTTCCTCTGAGTTTTATAAAACTCGTAGAAAGGGGAACCAAGTGCTGGTGGTCCAAAGATGAAATAATAGATTCGGTAGGTTCTTGACATTGTTGGAGTTTGGACAAGAAAAGAGGCATGGTTTCATCGCTATTCCAGAAGGGTTGAAGGGCGAGGGGTGGAGGAGGTTTGTAGAATCGTTGAGAGAGGCTGTTTTGTTCTCCTCTTTTTCGGGCATAAATAACAGAGTACCTGATAAGCTTGTTTTTGCTTCTCATGTTTCTGCAGGACAAAAGGGGTCTTTTGCAGAGGTTTTGAAGAAGCTGCTGCCAAGTATGGAGGGCAGAAGGGAGGCTAATTGGGTGGCTGGTGGGAAGGTTGTGCAGTTGGTATTGCAGTCGCAGTAGCAGTCATTTCACATTCTGAAATGTGATGGTATGTCTCCCACGGATGGCTCTTTAGGGCTGGAGAGGAGTTCTCATTGATGGCCATGTAGGATGCATTATTGGACATGAAGGAAAAAGTGGACTTTATGTTGAATTGGGTAGCGGTGGGACTGGGCTTGTTGGGCTTTGATGGCTTAAAGAAGGGCCTTTTGGGTAAGTAACATGGGCCAGCCTCTAGTGTGGTTTGTAAGAAGGCTCAAGATTTGAAGGGTAAAAATAAAGTGGATGGGTCGGGCTTTTGGTTAAAAGCCCGAAACGGGTGTGTAGGGTTAAGAGTTGTGCTGTTGTCTTAGGAATATCAATTTTGGCCTCCTCTTCTACCACTCTGGTGCCGATACTTGCTCTGATGGTCTCTGGCGACTCCCCTGGTGGTGTGTCGGAAATGAAGTTGTCGTTGGAAGTGGAAGAGGGTGAATTTGTGTTACGGAACGTTGAAATGGAGGTGATGAATGGTGGGGAGTTTAATCCGTTTGTGTCTCTAGCTTCTTTGGCTAAGGGTGTGCATCTGTTGGATTTGGTACCCATGTTGCTTAAGCCTGTTTTCCAGTTGATGTTTTTTTGCAACATGAGCTGGATGATAGCTTGGGTTTGGCTATTTTTGGAGACTTGCAATAGGATGTATTACCTGGAGGGGACTTGGTTGAGCCCAATTTATAGTTGGTTTTATTTGAGGGGGAATGTTTTGATGAAAATGTGGGTAGCCCGACTCCCTTATAGACTCTTCTGCCTCGATCTTCAACTAGAATGACCTCGGATTGGGTTTTAAAAAAGGTTGAAGAATTACAGGCCTATGTGGGGATATCTTGTGATGGTTTTGAAGAGCAATCAAAGGCTCTTCTTGTTGGAATGGAAGTTGGTCGTTCCTTGGCTTTGAAGTCAGCTTCCAAGAAGGAAAGGGAGTTAAGAAGATTAAAATGCTCCGTTCATTATGATACCAAGGAGGGAAGGTAAAGCTCCTGGCTTGGATGGTTTTTCAATGACCTTTTTTTCAAGCTTGTTGGGATGTTGTGAAAGAAGATGTGATGCGGGTTTTCAAGAATTCTTTTCCTTTCATAAGTTTGAAAAATCTCTTAATGTCACATTTATTGCTCTCATTCCTAAGAAATATGGGGCTACAGAGTTGATGGATTTTCGTCCTCTCAGTCTTGTAAGTGGGGTCTACAAGATAATTTCGAAGGTGTTTGCTAATCATATGAGTACGATAATGGAACAAATTATCTCTAAGTTCCAAAATGCTTTTGCTCAGGGTAGACAAATACTTGATTCTTTTCTGGAGGTTCTTTATTTTTAATTTTATTATAATTATATTCTGGAGTTCTTTGTGAGCTTGATATGAAAAAGGCGTATGATCATGTCAATTGGGAGTTCCTTTTCTATATGCTTGGGAGATGTGGTTTCGGGGAGAGGTGGTGTGCGTGGATTAGGCATTGTGTCTCTATTGCTCAGTTTTCATTGTTAGTTAATAGAAATCCTTGTGGTTTTTTCCATAGCCCTTGCGGTTTGAGACAGGTGGACCTGTTGTTCCCTTTCCTCTTTATTATTATCGTGGAGGCATTGGTATGGTGGGTTGCTGTTATTACCAGTTTTTTTTGTTTTGTTTTTGTTGTGTGGGGGGGGGGGGGGGGGGGGGGTTCTCTCTGGTTTTTTGGTGGGAAATGCTAACAATGGATCTATCACACTTTCTCATCTTCTCTTTGTAGATGTCACTTATTTTTTGTGATGCTGATCGTGGGCAGATTCAAGCCCTAAGGGCTGTGTTACTATGTTTTGAAGCTGTTTTGGGCGTTAAGGTGAATTTGGGTAAGTTTGAGGTGGTTCTGGTGGGGGAGGTGTAGAATATAATTTGTTTGGTGAGTCTTTTGGGCTATAAAGTTGCTTCTTTACCATTGAAGTATGTAGGCCTTCCGTTGGGGGCATCCTCCAAGGCTAAGGCTATTTGGGATTGGGTGGTTGAAAAGATTGAGAAGAGGTTGGCGGGTTGGAAGCAGCTGTACTTATCAAAAGGGTTTATAATTACTTTAATTAAAAGTGCATTTTCCAACCTCCCAACTTATTATTACCTATCTTTATTTCCATTGCTTGCAAGGGTGACAAACTGGATTGAGAAGTTATGTCGTGCATTTTTTTGGGGTGGAATGGGGGAGGAGACTAAATTTGATCTTGTTAGTTGGAATAGAGTTTGTTCTACTATTTCTAATTGAGGTCTGGGGGTCTGTAATTTGAGAATTTTCAACAAGGCTTTATTGGGGAAGTGGCTTTGGAGGTATCAATCGGAAGCGGGGTTGTTGTGGAGGGAGCTTATAGATTGGAAATATTGGAGTGATTGGGGGTTGGTGTTCTAAGGAGAGCCTAGGGGGGCTTATGGTGTGAGTCTTTGAAAGTTTATTGGAAAGGGGTGGGAGAGCTTTGTTAATCATGTTAACTATGCTGTTGGAGAGGGTTCAAGGATTTATTTTTGGTTTGATGATTGGTGTGGTGACCGGGCTCTTTATAGGGTGTTCCCGGCTATTTTCAATAGGCATGCATCTGTTTCTGATTTGTTAGTCCGTTCTAATGGATCCTTGCAATGGGATGTTTGTTTTATTAGAGCTGTACAGGATTGGGAACTTGATGATGTTTCAGTGTTTTATATTCCCTGGGTATTGGGGGTAATGAGAGGGATAGAATGTTGTGGAAGCCAATTGGAAATAATAAGTTTTCGGTTTGGTCGTATTAGAAGCTGTTGACTGTTCAACATAGTCCTCCTTTACCTTGGAAGTGTATTTGGAGGTCTCATGTGCCTTCCAAAGTTGTATTTTTTTTCTTTTTTTTATATGGACAGCATCACTTGGGAACATTTTGACGATCGATAACTTGAGGAAGCGTGGCTTTATTGTTATGGAGTGGTGTGTTGCGTAAGAAGCATGGGGAATCTGTGGATCATCTACTTTTGCACTGCGAGGTAGCAAAGGCTTTGTGGGATGGAGTTTTTTGTAGAGTTGGGTTGGCTTGGGTGATGCCTTTGAGAGTTGTAGATCTGATTGCATGTTGGAATGGGCTACGGAGTTGCTCTCAAGTGGCTGCTGTGTGGAAGATGCCTTTGTGTCTTATGTGGTGTATTTGGTGGGAAAGGAACGGGCGTTTTTTTAATGATAAGGAGCGCACCTTGGAGGAAATTCGGAATTTCTGTGTACAAGAATTGCAATGGTTTTCTGCTATAGTGATTAGTGGAGCTTCAGCTCATTATTTTTTGTTCTTGCTTTCTACTTTATAGAATGTATTTAGGTGTTTTATTTTGTGTATACGTCCTGTGTACATGGGTTTTGCCTATTTCATTTGATGAATAAAATTGTCTTTCATACTTACAAAAAATAAATAAATAAATATTGTACATATAGTTTTCAAAAGAAAAAAGAAAGTATTGAACATATGTATTTTTGACCGCCTCATTTTGTTTTTATCAGCATGTACTATATAGTCTGAAATTATTTTCACATCAATTTTTTCCTTTTCTTGTACCTTTTTTGCAAGAAGAAATTTGTTGAAAGTATATTTTTTTTATATCTTCAGTTTGTTCTAGTACTGCCAAAAGTGTGTGACCAATATAATATGTGAGACCATGTTGAGACTTGATATGCTGTATGAATATTTTTGATCTTGTAATAAGTGTGTAGTGGGCTGAAGATTTCAATCTTACATTGGTGATACCAATTTGTATCAGGGATGGGAATTAGTATCTCCTGGAGTCTTCATCGTATATGATGTTGACACTCCAGTGAAATGTAATACAATATTTATTTGAATAAGGGTGCAATATTATCATATTAATTTGCATTTGCTTGCTCAATATGATTATCTGGAGCGCAGGGCCGTCCTAGTTGTTATCTTTCACTTTATATTGTTTGCAGTGGTATTTTTGAGATAAACTGCTCAAAAGATATCAAAGTTCAGGGCATTATTGGCCCCTGTGCATCTCTTGAAAAGGTATAATTCGAAGAGCTTTTCAGTGGGGTGGTTTCTCTTTCCAAGAGTTGCATTTCAGATGTTTATTTATTGGTCACTTTTTGCAGAAAGGTCCTTTGTGCTCAGATACTGTCATCGGCCAAGGGAGTACTACTGCATGGAAGATGTGTGGCCTTGACAAAGCTACATCTTTATGTCTTATTTTTGAAATTGTAAATAAGGAAAGCCCGGATGCTACGATTCAATCAACAAGCAATCAGTTTTACTTCCAATTTTTAACTTAGTATGTACTCTAAGCTTATGCTCTCAATAAAATAATTACTTTTTGTGCCTAGCATTGATGGGATGTTCTTAATCCTTGCGTATGTTTTGCTGCAGCTATCAGCATTACAGTGGTCAAATGAGACTACGTGTTACAACTCTTTCAAGAAGATGGGTTGCTGGGCCTGGAAGCATACAGGTACAATTTGTTTAGTTGTTTGTTTGTTTGATTGTTTTGTTTTTAACTTTGTTCCATTTGTTTTTTGTATTGATATTTTTGGCGGATGGTCATGGTTTCTGAAGGAGTTTTCATCTGCTGTTAATAATTTCACCACATATTGGATTTTCACGTATATGGGTGTATAGTGTATTTCTTTATCTCAATAGAAAGAAGCCGTGATTTTGTTGTCGTAGACATAATCTGTGTTATCTGTTGCCTAGATAAAATAAGGCATTGATTATATTGCAGTGTCTGAAATTTCAGTTCCTTTTTTTTTTTTTTTCTTTTTTTTTTTTTTTTTGCCCTTTTTGATTGGCACTGGGTGTTCGAGAATAGTGTCCTGACTAATACCAGGGGTGCATAGGCCCTCGGCAAGGAGTTTCCTACAAGTGCACCTCTGGTAATTCAAGAGGAAATCCTCCAGTTCAATGACTCTTAGAAATTGTTTGCACCCAAGGGGATTGAACCTTAAACCTGGGGGGAGCATACCCTTGAGCCCGAGGCCTTTACCGCTTGAGTCAACCCCTAGAGAGTTGAAATTTCAGTTCTTAGGAGTGAACACTTAAAAAAATATATTTTTTCTTTGGTTTTATGCACCCATTTGCATCTGTTTTCTATTTATTAAGTAATATTCTTTTTTTATTTAAACCTGCCTGATAGAGGTTTGTGCAAATTGGCCAATGATTATTCTTTTTCCATTACAAGACCAAGGTTCTTACCACTTGAGTCAACCCTAGGGCTTCTTACCCATGGCTTTCACTAACCACCTAAAGCAAGCAAATAAGGACCTCAAATCATGCACAACACACAATGGCATCCCTCCCCCCCAGGGGTGCGGGGTTCCCAAAGTTATTTTTTGGGGAATACCTTTGGTTGTTCTTTTGGGTTTAAAGCATATAGTTCTACTCTATATGTAGGACTTGACCGCTGGATTTGACCAAGAAGCAGCTGCAGTAGTCATGGCACGGCTAGTTTCTTTTAAAATGGAAACTGAGGTAATGATCATCTTCTATGTGGCCTTTTATACTTGAATTTGAGATGGTTAACCTAAAATTATAAGAATATGGTATCATTTATTCTATATTATAATGATAGCGTAAAATATGTGAAGTTTCTACTTTAACATTAAATAATTCCTAATTTTGAATCCAGAATGATTCTCGTGTGATTGGGGCACCAATTACTACTTGCAAGATCTTGCTTTATTCCCTTAAATTATCAGCAATCCAGTATTTTCTTTTGCCCAATCTTAATATTCTCAATTTGTAAACTGATCAAATGCATACCTTCATACCTTAAAATATATCATCCCCCAACCCCCCCCTCCCACAAAAAAAAAAAAAAAAAAAAAAGAAAAAGAAAGAAAAAAGAAAAAGAAAGGAAGCAAATTTGGAGAGAATGACACACAAACTGAATTATTTTTAAGACAAATTGAAGAATATTTAATGGACAAATTGAAGATGATTATTGAAAATCTCATTTCTTACAAGTCAGTTTGTTGGACTTGTAAAAACACGTCATAAACTAGACTAACGGTCACCTGTTTAGATTTGACCCAGTGTTGCAATCCTTTGTTTGTTCAGCACATCTCATTTTCTTTCTCATGACTTATAATTTTTGTGGTCACAAGTAATGGCCTATTTAGTGACATGATGTAATTGGTATTCAGGCTGAGTTTGACCCTATAAGATGGTTGGACAAGTCATTAATACATCTATGTTCTCGGCTTGGAGATTACCAGAAGGATAGTCCATCCACTTTCAGCTTGTCTCCAAGACTTTCAATATTCCCCCAGTTCATGTTTCATTTGCGACGTTCTCAGTTTGTTCAGGTATATGGTAGTCTATTTGTCTATCATCTTATCTAGCATCCTTAAATTGTAGTTGTAACATAATTAACTACGATCTTGTCATACAACTCTTGTGACTTCTGTTTGTTACAGGTTTTTAACAACAGCCCTGATGAGACAGCGTACTTCAGAATGATACTGAACCGAGAGAATGTTTCCAATTCAGTTGTGATGATTCAGCCTTCATTGATTTCTTACTCATTTCATTCAGGCCCAGAACCAGCCCTTCTTGATGTGGCCACCATTGCAGCTGACAGGATCCTGCTTTTGGACTCATATTTCACTATCGTCATTTTTCATGGTGCAACAATTGCTCAGTGGCGAAAAGCTGGATACCATGATCAACCTGAACATCAGGTAGTTGTTCATATATATAGGGTAGCAGCACAAGCATTCTTGTCCATCTCTTATTAGGGTAGAAGGGCTGGGAAAAGAAATCAGGGTTGCAGGATTTTCTACAGCATCTGGTTTAGTAGTGTTTTGGGATAGCTACCGGTGGAAAGTATTAGGGAAGATAGGATTTCTAATTGTGGAAGGGAAGGCTAGTGGTGAAGGCCTTGGTCTTGGGGTCTCATTCCCTTCAAGGTCCAAGGTTCAACACCTCATGGGTGCAAACAATCCTTTGGGGCCACACCCCCTGGTGAAAAGCCAGCAATTTAACCAGTTCCATATAGGGAAACTTCAGAGGGTGCGGTGCACGGGACCAGGGTTTATTCTGCAGGGGTGGGTCCAAAGGGCCCTGCCTTGGAGAGGTTCCCCGATATCAAAAAAAAAAAAAAAAAAAAAAAAAGATTTGGAGATGAAGTAAAGAAGAAAACCAGGGATTAGGTGGCTGTTCTTTCGTAGAACCCCCCTTCCCAAAGGGTTAGGAAGCGGTTCAAAACCTTCATTAATAAAAATCAATGTAGCACTCATTGAAAAACCAAGGTCTTGTGCGCAGCGTAAACCTAAGCATCCTTACCTTCATTAATCAGAATCATAAGACTTAAAAGACTCCTTGGGTTTAACTATGAAGCCTATGTCTAAGCAAATAACTAGTGAAACTCATAAAGAAAAGTGAGTTAGACTTAAATCATACCAGGCAAATTTCCAAGTAGGCTTCACATCATCTAACATATGCCAAACTAAAATTTGGGGCTTCGAAGATTCTTTTTCACATATCTTATAGACTTTATAGGGCTATTGCCACATGTCTCCATCTTTCCCTGGCTTAAGAAAACTCGATCATAGCAAGATAAATGCATGTAATTGTTCATAGAGGTCAACGAGGCATTGGAGCTCATTATCAGTGATCCATTCTCAAGCCTGAAGTGAATGCCCTTCCATTTGATGAGACCTTTGATAGCTGTCTGTTTTAGCAGTCATGAGTTGGCAATCAATAAGATCTTTCAAATGGGGCTGGTGGGAGTTCAGCAACAATTATCTTCTGAAAAGTCAAGAACATAATATTGGTACCGATCTTCGTTATATTCTTCCAGGGCCTGCACTATTTGAATGAAGCTTCTTGTTTCACGCCTTTTGGATATCTTTCAGGCCTCATATGAACCATGACAAAAAAAGGACCATGACCATGCCTCCTTCCTTGAATTCAACAATTGTTATATGAAAATCAGCATATCCCTTTGTAGCTCTTGTTGCTTATGTCAATATTTCGCACACATTATCATTTAACTCACTAAAATGTTCAGAAAAATCAACAGCTTCAGTGCTAGGGTGGGTCTGAATAGTTAGAGGAACCAAATCGATTGGCATCCTGAGAAGGAAACCTGTCACACTCTCGAAGGGGCTGTGACCTTCATACCATTAACAGATATTATAAGCAAATTCAGTCATAGGTTCTTGGTCCCAGTTAACAACAGGTTCTCCAACAAGGCATTGAAGATCACCCAAGAATGATCAACAAATTTCATCTGCCCAAGTTGGGGGGATGAAAAGAAGATGAAAATTTTTGGAAAAGCTACTTGCACTTTTGTGTCTTGGAACTAATATATATTACTAAATAACATACACACACATATATAGGCACCGTCATCTTTTGGGAACTGAGGTAATCATTTAGGGGCATTTATGGTTTGGTGTTGGTCATCTTTTGGGTACTGAGGTAATCTGTTTTGGAAATTCTCCACCATTCCTGGGACGAAAAGAAAGAGGAAAACTTCAGGAAAAGCTACTAGAACTTTGTCACGAGGAGCTAATATAAAAATACATGCACATGCATAAATGTATATAATAGTTTAATGCACATGCATAAATGTATATTCTAGTTTAACAGTTTTTCTTCTATTCTGAAATATTCAAGTTTATGTTTGATGTGAACTTAAACACAATGCCATGGGTAATATTTGAAGCTTGGTGCCACATTTGTATGGTGCCCATGACATTTATATATTTAGGGGTGCAAATGAGTTGAGTTCAACTGAGTAGTGGGTGGTTAAGCTTTATTCAAACACGAGTCAAGCTCGAACTCTTCTTTGAGCTGGATTTTAGGTTCATGAACAGTTCATTTAATATTCAAGCTAGTTTGACTTTGTTCATAAGCTGCTTCATTTTGATAAAATGGATTATTTATATTGTATTTTATAACTTTATCTAAAAATTTCCAACAAACAAATTTTGAGTTTCTGTTAATATCTTTATTAAGTTTGTATATACATATATTATTTATAAGGATTCAAGTAACATCTTTAGTACAAGGAACGTGATTTCTTCTAATCTTACCTATCAAAGAAAGATTTCCTTAGTCTCTTTAAATATTAAAAATATTTTCATTATATATAGAGAGATAATACTATAAAAAATAATAAATACGAAGTTATTTGAGTTTATACGAATCAGGCTGAGTTTTATACGAGCATATCATTTAATAATTGATCATAATTTTGTGTTCATTATTTAATAATTGATCATAATTTTGTGTTCATTAACAACTCATTTTAATAAACTGATTGAGTTAGAATTGAGTTTGAGCCTGCCAATCTTGAGCGGCTTGTTGAGTAGCCTTATTTATTTATAGCCCTATGTACATTGCACTTGCTCGCATAAGTAGTCGCATGTATATGTTTAGACATAATTGGCCTGTTTGTGGCATGGTGGCTTGCATATTATGTCTAAACATGTATATGATGGAACCAAGGTCATTGATTTCGGAATTGTCCATCATCCCTCGAAATTACGTCCCATTACTGAGCTGCTTCAACCTTGTTTCTGCATGTGGGTTGATGGTTTTGTAGCAGAGGGTAAGCAGCAACACTCTGCTTCCCCGGCAACTGGACAGTGTTAAGATGGCCATTATTGTCCATTTCTGATTGTTCACCATCACATCAGCTTCAAAATTTGCTTTGCTGAAGCTAGCGTTTCTTCCATATAATGGATTGCTGATGGAGAAGGTGACCTAAGTGCCACTCTAGTAATTTCAGCATCAAAAGCAAAATTAATGCCGAGCTTTGGCTAAAGGCCCTATTTTTTTACATCTTTGCGTCACAACATGTTAGCGAAATTATTGAAGAATTTAATAAAGGATGTGTTGTTGGGCACATGGTTGACACTGCAACTGGCAAAAGGCTTGTCAAATCTGACTGCAGAGAGTGAGTGTTTCTGAAAATAGAGAGAAATTGAGGATTTTGGTCATTCTGTGTGGCTGTTGGGAACAAATATAGATTAACTGGCCTCTAAATCTAAGCACCTTCCTTGAAACTGACCAAGGTTGGTTGGTGTGGTGCGCGGTAGCCCAATTGTTTTTGTCTGCAGACTGAAACTCATGCATTTGGTCATTATGGCTAATGATAATATCTTTTGTCCTGGTATGTGCATTATAGTTTGAGTTGGCTTACCTGGATTCATGTTGTGAAATATGCTCTCGTCCCAATCTGATTTTGCCAAGGCCCTGAACATGATAGTCTTTTTCATGTATATCTGCATCAAGTTTAAAAAAGTAATCTCTCTTATATCTGGTTTTAATGGCTTGATCACATTCAAAATCTGTGTGCGTGCAGGCATTTGCTCTGTTGCTGCAAGCTCCTCGCAATGAGGCAGATGCCATATTTAAAGAAAGGTTTCCAGTACCTCGCCTGGTCATTTGTGATCAGCATGGCTCCCAGGTTAATACTCTTAATTTCTTGACTACACAAAGGTGTTCAATAAAGATGGGTCTTGGACTTGTAGGAATTTGTAATCAATTCAGATGTCCTTGACCTCGTTGATAAGTTGTAATCAATTCAGATTTGCACCTTAAATCTAGAGGAAGAACTAGTAATTAATATTTTTAAAATGTATAGGGCTGCTTCTTTCGGCTTACTGTTTTCTTTTGAAGAATTTTCTTCTAGCGAACAATGTGGAAATTTAGAGAACTGCTAAAAGTTGCTGGGCCTGTATATTTATTTTGGTCAAAGGGATTGTCTTTTTCATGTGTGACTTAATGTAATCATGACTTGATTTTGCAGGCTCGTTTTCTTTTAGCAAAATTGAACCCTTCAGCTACATATAACTCCGATGCTCCCCTACCGGGAGGGGATGTTATATTCACCGATGATGTTAGCTTTGAGGTCTTCTTGGATCATCTCCAAAGATTAGCAGTTCAATAATGTAGAATAGGGCTTTTCTGCAATTTTTTTTTTTTTTAATTTTTCTATTTTTGGCCCCTTCTCTGATCTCATGTATAGTAGATGCTATGACTTTAGTATTAAGTTTTGTTGTTGGTTGGGATTCATAATCGCAAATGATCTCTCTCTCTCTCTCTCTCTCTCTCTCTCTCTCTCTGTGTGAGACTTCAGGGTTTTACTTACTACCCGAATGTTGGGTTACCACCTGCACAGACAGGTTGTGATTATCTGTGGGTGTCTGGGTTAGAGCTTTAAAACATGGGATGGGCCCTGATTCAGAATGTTTTTGGATCGACTCTTGGCTGGAGTAAAGATTTTTACATCCCTAATTTAGACCACCATCAGCCAAACCTAGATTGGTTTATGGTTTGAGAGTCGGTTGGCTAGAATACTCATTTCAAAATAAATTTACATTAATTTTACATTTTTGGTGCATGCATGTGTTGGTGCCTTTATATATATTTTAACAAAAAGAGAATCATATTCTAATTTTATTGAATCCTCACTTGTGACGGAAAATATCTTTAACAGAGCGTCCTTGGGAGTTTGATAAGTCTCGAAACCAAAGTCTTATGCAATTAAATCTCAATATGCTATCAATTCAAAGAAGATAAATCAGCAAAACCGCTACATAACAATTAGGATTATAAATAGGCAAGATTAAATTAAGCTTGATTAATCATGAACTTTATAGTGAAATATCTAAAGTTAATAAAAATATAAGAGGAAATTATATTGTTAATACTATGCATGTTGCTTAAGCTCTTTTGATAATTAAGGCCTCGTTTGGTTACGCAGTTTAGATAAAATTAGATGAGATTTTTTGTTGAAAGTTGAATAAAATATCGTTAGAATATAATTTTTTAATATAATTTTTGTTTTAGGATATGAAAAAGTTGAATTATTAATTACATATTAAGTGGGAGTTTGGAAAAATTATAATGATTATATGGGATGAGATAGTTTGGTTTTGAATAATTAAACCAGCCCTAAGTAGCTCGTAAATAAACTTGATCTAGGTTGAATAATAAATACATTTGTTAACATGAAATGTAAATTGATAAAAGTTCAAACTTGACTCGTAATTAAATAAAATTAAATAAATAAGGTTTGATTACTTCTCGACTCTCTTGAATTTTGCTCATTTACACCAATAACAAAACTACACAAAAGAAACTACTTACAATTCAGCACAAGATAATCTACCTTGTCCAAAGTTAACACATACCTTTAATCTCCTTTACTGAAATATATCATTATACACTCTTGTCCCACCTTTAGCTCCGTCATTTGCAAGAGAACTTGCTATCTTCACTCCTTTGTATGCATGCTTTAAACTTGGAAGAAAGATCCTCACTTCAACCCGACAATCTTCCCACATCTCCTTATAATCCAAATGAAACATCACCTTCAGTCAGCCATCCTATAATAAGCAAAGAAGCAAATTCAACTTCAACACAAAAGGATTTCCATATGAACAACTATCAATGTTAAGCTTCAAATAAGGCTTATATTTGATACATGCGACATCCAAGGTACCTACTTTGTCTTTGTCAATCAAGGCTTTTTGGGCAACACGTCTCATAATAAATTCTTTATCCACAAAATCATTTCTGTTATATTGCAAAGCCTAAGACCCTTTTCACCGTCCTCCATATGCTTACAAGCTTCTCAACCCCACTTTTTCATTCCCTCACCACCCCCCCCCCCCCCCCCCCCCTCCCCCCACACACACACACACAAAAAGAAACCTATTTTTTATTAGCTTTACGTACCTTATCACCCCAAAAGAAATCAGAAAAGATCTTCCCATATCTTTTGAAACTTGAAGAATTAAGGATAGATAACATATGAAGGGGCATGCTTGAAAATACATGTTTCACCAAAACTAACCTTCCTCCATTGGACAAAAGTTTTGACTTCCACCAGCAAGTTTCTTGCTTACCCACCTTAGAGCACTCTCAATGGAATAGGCAAATGTAAAAATAAAGTCCCATTTAGCTGTTACAGATGAAAAGCTGGTTGCAATGGATTAGGCAAAGTCACGCTGATTGATTTTTAGCTATAGTATTTCTAAAAGTAAAGTCAAATTTGTTTATAATTGCTCAAGGATCAAATGTTTATTTTATTATTTGTTTGGAACTCTCTCTCTCTCCTCTTGATATTTTCTCATGCAACCACCATCAGTTTCGTTCCCTTGAACTTTTTTCCCACTTTTCACTTCTCTACTTCCTATTGTCGTTTTGCCTCATGAAATGACCATTTAAAATATTATTTTTTAACCAATAATTTAATTAGAATATGATTATTAATTAATATAATCGTAGAATGGTAAAATATGATAAAACTAAATAAATTAAAAATTAAAAAAATCAAATTAATATTTTTTTATTATATAATGAATAAATGAATAATCTAATATGAGGATTTGATGTGAATGGAATAATCAAAGCCAAATTCATCTTGGAGGGCCCATTTCGTGCTTCCAGCCCAATGGAAAAGGCTCTCTGTCAATCGGCCTAAACTAGAGAGGCCAGATCCAAAAGGGATCTACACGCTACTCACCGCTTTGCTTGGGAAAGAACGAATTTCATGCATGTATGTGATTGTTTTGGTTACTTAGAGATGATCTAAGTTGATAAAGACTGCGCAAGATAGACATCACATGAAGATGATCTCATATAGTGCTAATCTAATTCAACAAGAAACCTCTATATATACCAGGTAACCTCAAAGACAATCTAGATCTGAATTATTGATTGCTTGAGTGGAATATTTACTGACTTAAGTATCGGAGTGTTTTCAGGCAGATTATGCCGGCATTATCCTAAGTCGTGCAGGTGAACAGTTACATTCAAGGTGGTGGGACACGTCCTTAACATATCTCATATTATTTTATTAGTTTATAATAAATAAATGAATAATCTAATGTGACGATTTGATGTGAATGCAATAGCCAAAGCTAAATTAATCTCATATTAGCTAAAACAAAGGTTTGGATTTGGCTATTCCAATTAGAATGCTCAATACAAGAGAATCTAGCGTCTTGAAATCCCATTGTAGCAACAAACTGCCTCCTTGATACTCATGATTCTCTATAAGGAAGTAGATGGCTGACTCAGAATGGCGTACAAGCTTTCTAGGTAAGCATTCATATTACTTCAAAACATCTAAGAATGCTCTAATTGATCTCCTAGCTCTGTTAAAAAGAAAAAGAAAAAATTCCTAATCATTTGCACATATTAAATAGGACAATTTGGACAGGCTCTTGGCCACAAACAAATCGTTAGCTATTTCTTATAATTGTTAGTAGAATTTACTAAACTTATAACTATCAATTTTGTCTATAATCTCTCAAACTACTAAAAAATTGCAATGTACCAAATTTTCCCTTAAAAAGACAAAATAACCTTCAATGATTTTTTTGGAAATTTTGGTTAGATACCACTACGGTTGGTTATCATGTGGACTTGGGCAAGTGCTTTTATCGTTTGTGAGGACACGAAATGTTGCAAATTTTCAAAAAATTTACTTAGAAGCCAGATATAACACTCCATACATAAAATAAAATAACTTATTTTTTTTTTTTTAAAGCGAGTTTGTGGAATCATTTATTGAAATAGTTTAAAGTCTTATACTTCGCAAAATAACTTCTTAATAAATGGAAGCATAAATAACAAAACCTCCATAATGATCTAGGCCAATTTTGGACTCTGTCATGTTTCCCTGACACAGATCCTATCTTGCAACATCATTCTCATGTTGATCATAACCTTAGGTGGTTAAAACATTTAAAACATACAATAATGAGTTGAATATTCAATAAGCAATACATCATGCAATAACATAATATAAGCATAAATGTTCTTTAAAAACATGGATACTTGTAAATACATAATTAGATATTTGACCTAGATTGTGCATAAAGTCTTAACTTTTCTTTCACTTTTGTTATTGGCTGGTACCCAATGTATGATCCTCAAGATAGGATTAGTGATCTTGACAATCCTAATTTTGCCCTTAGTCACATATTAGGAATTTATGAGAATGAAAATATTGGGTACACTACCAGTGTGCTTATCTTGGCAATGCAATATGCCTTTATTCCATGGTACCATTATACATATCATAACATAGACCATTACATATCATAACAATCATACATTCACTCATGATCATACTTTCATGATTTCTTGTCATATCTTGTCTTATCATATTTTATAATGATGCATGGAATTCACATAAAATAATGATACATCATATCGGGATGTATTTACAATGCAAAATAACATCAAACGTAAAAAGGGACTATCAATGAATAGGTTTACATATAATGTATTAATAATGCTTTTAAAAACCATGACATGAGCAATGAAATTTTTGTTATTTACAATGCAAAATAACATCAAACATAAAAAGGGACGACGAGGGAAGGTTCATCTTGCACCAGGAGAACAATGGATGTGTTGACCATACAAAAGACGAGCAAAGGGCAAGGACAAGCCCGATGTAGAGCTGGGAGCTCTTTGAGATAACGCGAAGGTGCTGAGAGGGCAGCAGGAATCATACCCAAGGCTCATGCTCCATTAGAAATGTCATATTTGGAGTACGCCTGGGAAAGAAGAAATACGGACATGCAAACCATATCAATTGACCTTAGGAGACTCTCATAAAGGAAGATTGTGGGATTAGATCCAAGGCAAGCTGTAGAGATGTGCATGGATTTTCCTATCTATCACTCGGTCTCAACCATTCTTCAAGTCTAGAAGACAAATAGATGACCTAGATTGATGGTCTCTCATTCAAGCAAGACAGAGGTTAGAAGAGCTTTAGGACCATAACTGACAATCCTATTGTAGAAAAGACATTGAATAACATCTCACTTTAGAGATCATAAAGGACCTCAACAGTTCTTTACTTCTTTTCTATTCAATGATGTGATTTTAAGATGATGTGATTTAAAATGACATGCTTTCAACGTTGTGACGCCCTTAGCCCCCGTTTGGGATTGAACGATGACTGAAGCGTTGGGACATATAACACAAGGCTACATATCTATTGTACATGATAGCTAAGATGCAATGCACCTATTAATTTAGCAGTATGCCGTAAATCATAGCGGAAATTCTATTTAGGTCAAATGGTAAAATAAATGTCATGATACCGAAGCATAAAATCCCAAAAGATCAGATTTCAGAAAATCTCCCAAAAGAACATCATTGTTTTTCAAAACTCCCAAAACAAGGGACCATCATTTTTAAGTCATCAAAATATTCCTCTTTTTCTAAACCTTAATGGTCCATTGCAAAACGTATTCTTGCTAGGCCGTTCTTACTTGGCCTTATCCTAGTTCATGATCTTCCTTAGTTTCTCGAAGAGCTATGAAACTTAGTGATGAATTGGTCGGTGGCCTCCAACCTTTCCAAAATGGATGGCTCCGATGTGCCTCAAGGCCTCTTTGGGGTCTCGCTAGGTATCTGGGAAGCTGGTCTCTTCTGCTTCCCCATGGTTTTCCTCTTGTGATCTCGTTACAACTTCTACCATTCTGGATAAAGAAATGGTAGTAGAAACTACTACAATGAGATTTCAAGAAATCTCAGTAAGTAAACAAATAACATAAAATAGATACCATAAGTATACAAGAGCAAAGCAAAATGAATGCATGAACATGAGCTTTTACTTATGCATTTGGACTAAAAAGAACATGACATGTGACTAAGAACTTTTATGAATTTTTCAGAAAACATCTTTCATCTTTTTATTCTTGAACATTAACATACATACGAGCTCAGTTTTTTTTTTTTTTTTTTTTTTTTTTTTTTTTTTTTTTATTATAACATAGCATACCATGTCTTTGAACTCAAGGCCTTATTCTTGACTTTAAATATAGGATTGGATACCTCTCAGCTCCCCTACACACCGTGTGTTCCTCGCTAGTTACTGCATTAAACGTTCACCCACTTTGACCAAAGTAACTACGTCTTATTTTTAATCATGCTTAGTATGACAGTTTGTCTTTTCACCTTCACTGTATGGCACCTACTAGCTTTAGGTACAATCCCGCTCCAATATCATTTCCTTTTAGGAACCATTCGAGGCTTGTCGATTGTTCTTCGTCGACCCAGGGGTTACCACTATATTTTAATCACTCTTAAGTGGATATAAGAGTTCTACTAGGGCATTTCCTCCGTCCTATCATTTGGGATCATGACAAAACTTTAAATGACTCTTTTCTTTTTAGAAATGATTTCACAAACCCAATGTATGTGACATGGACTATGAAACCTTATACTTTTATAAAACATATACTAATGCATGTCGAGCTTAACACAAACCAATCATCATGTAACCATGCACACCCATATACATTCTGCATTACGGCTTGAAAATATTAGGACATGCAACCATGTTCTTAATCAACAATTCCAAGGCAATTGAACAACAAATGAGGAACAAAACATTTATATCTTCATATGTACTAAGCATGGCCGAAACATGCAAACTCTAATATGCATGGATATTTGTTTCATGCACTTAGAACTTCAAATACATATTGATAACACATCATTCATAGTCATGGCTAAAACATGTCAACAATTGAAATGCATGATACACAATCTTTTCATGAACTTAGAATCTTCTAATGGATTCGATGGAATATTACCAATAAACATACATATATAGCTGAATCATGCATGTGAATATACATATGGAAAAACAAGTATTTCATGGAATTGAACCTCTAATGGATTCGGTTAAGCATCAAGTATTCATAAACATTTTAAAGCATGCAAGTCCAGACCCTAGATGTGGCATCACATCTCATTTTCACGATGTAAATCAAATAATAACAAACCAATTCAATAACATGGAAAGCAAGAACTTAAGAAACTGAATATAGGACATGATAAAGTATCATCATCTCAAATACAAACATACATACAAACAAATAGACCAACGAGTTCACATAACATATACAGGATATTCGAGAGTAAGTAAGCTGAAAAATCCAACGTCTAATAAAATAAGCAAGCTGAAAAATATAGTAACATAGTCATAAGAATCAACTCCTCCTAAACCCTAATAAGTGCATGAGTGAGTGAGTGAGTGCTCTAGATTTTTCTTCAAGACAAGAAAAACCTAATCTTCAAGGCTCTTCCAAAGGTCTGAAACTCTAAAGAATAAAATCCTAGTTTTTCAAATGAGTGATTAGACCATGGCTTTCCTTCCTCTTGCAAGTATTCATACTCAAAACTTAACCAAAAGATGGGGATTCTCACTCTTGGAAGAAGAAATCCTAAGTATTCTAAATGTATGTGTGTGTGCTCATGTGGAAAATCATCCCAAAACTGAAAGCATTCACCTTCCTTTGGTTGTGTGTGTATGTGAGCACTTATTCATGAAGAACATGTGGAAAAACTGAAGCATTTCTCTCTTGGCTATGAGTGGGAAACAAGAAAAGAAACAGTTGGTTCTTTCTTACATCGTGGCTTTCCCTTAGTGAAAGATGACTTTAGTCTTGCAAACACTTAGAACAAAACTTGAGTGGGTAGTGGGTGGCGTGAATGGTATTTGGGTGAAAAGAAAATGATAGAGAGTAGAGAGAAAGAGAGTGACCGAAATTCTCTAAGCTTTTCTACAAAAAATTCCAAAAAGACTCTTGGTCTTTTGGTCCCCCCTTCTTATAGGCATGATCTTCCCCTCTAGAAAAAACTAAAACTTGGTGCATGGATGCCAAATGGCATCACCACCATGTGATTCTTTCCCTTCACTCATCATTAGATTGTGTTGGGAACAAAAAAACCAAATCCTTTGGACAAGTGGCGTGTAAGCCTCCAAATTGAAACCCTAGTTCATTCTTTGCCCTTCTTCAAGTGTCTATGTCCTTTGTATTAGTAGGAAAAAGTTCAATCTCTAAACCCTAGATCTTTTCTTGAAGCTCTACCCATGTGCATGCTTGCCAAGTGGTAAGTGAAGTGTGTGTGAGTAAGGTGGCTGCCGAAACCCTTCAACTCCCAAGGTGATCATTCATTTTCCCAAAGTCTTGGCGAAATGTGATTGGACAATATGGGTGGCAAGCACCCTTCCCAAGTGCCGTTCATCTCAAAGAGTTTCCTACCAAGATCCTTATTGTTACCTTAGGCATGTGGTTCTTTAATTCCCATGCAGATTTTGCCACTTCCCAATGCAAAACCCTTCATCTTCTATTTTGCATGCATGACACATGGCAACTCCTTCTAGAAACCAAAACCCTTTATCTTCCATGATTGTTGTGCCTTGTCCCTTGGTCTTCCCTAAGCTCCACTTTCCATAACCTCATCATTTTCCTTCTAGAAACCTTCCTCTACTAGTGGCAAGTGTCACAATACCTCTTCTTACAACCAAGCCTTCTTGCATGCATGACACATGGCAAGAAGGTGGGTGATCCTCTATGTTAGGCATGTAAGACCATTACCCTAAACTCTCTCACCTCTCTTCCCTCAATTCAGTCTAGATTCATCAAGTTTTAGTTGTACTTTCCATTGGATGACATGTGGCGTCCAAAGAATTGCGTTAGGCTTTAAACCCAAATTCTCCTATAGTGGCTGAATCACTCATGGGCTTGGGCCTTCCTAAAGGCCTTAGATGCCTAGTGTACTAAACCTAATTTCTAATTGGGTTACTCCAACTTGCTTGGCCCAAAAAGAATACACCAAAATAAACTAAGAGGCTTAGCTTAATCCTAGTCGTCAAACTTGTGATGAATCATTTTGAGTTGATCTCTTGGCAGTACATTTGTGGAAGACGTGTTGTTGGAGTCATCCACAAAAGAGTCCTAAAGGCTTGTGATTTGTGAAAGACTTGTTTGTGATTTTGCTGCTGAAGACTTGGTCTTAGTACTGGAGTTGGATTTTGTCTTAATAGCTTCAAACTCTGAGTTGGCATATAGAATCTCTTGCATCAGGTCATTCCACTTAATATCGTATTGCATTTTTTTTTTTTTGTTTATAGCAATATATTTTTGTATGCTTTTTTTATTTTCCTACTTCTCAATAATCAATTTAATATATTGTCCTGTCAATTAAACTTTTGGTCTACAATCAATATCTACCTTGGCACATCTTCTTCCATTGATTCTATATGTAATAAATATATATTCTAGTTAGTGTATTTATGGCACATATGGGAGATTGGAATCAGGTTAGTTATTATGAGAATTAGACAACACTCATTAACAAAGCACTCCAGGTGGATTATTTGACATACACTAATTAATGGTCTAAAATAACTATATTGTACAGGCTTGCTTTGGTAAGAAACCTGTATGCCATTGTTAAATTTTCTTAATTGGTTATTCCAACGATTACTCATAGTTACACTCTTATTAGAAGTTTAGGTAAATGAGTTGGTCTGAACACTTAGTTGTGGAACGTTTTGAATTGAATGTTATTGGGATTAACAACAATGATTATGTTAAAGGGAAAAGTCCCACATTTACACTATTTTCAATCTGTGAATGCTTGTTGGAACTCCCACATTTGAACTGTTTTCCAGCATGTGAATGGAGATGAAAACTCCCACATTTGCACCGATTTAAGCCTGTGAATGCTTGTTGGAATTTCCCATAATTGCACTATTTGAGTCTATGAGTGCTTGCTAGAGTTTCCCACATTTACACTGTTTTCAGTATGTGAAAGCTTGTTGGAATTTCCCACATTTCTAGTTCATGTTTTACTCTTGAATATAATCGTTTATATGGTTAGTAATGTTGCATTTAGATATTCACAGAACAAATAAGTTTTTCTTTTGTAGGTTAAACTTTAAAAAGATCAAATAACAATTGGAGCACACTTTTCTTGCATTTTTCCATGTTTAGTACATGTCTTTTTTTTTTTTTTGGCCTTTCTTTTCAAACCACCTAGAAATTGTTATTTGTATTCCAATATTTTATTTTTTGTAATATATTGTTCACATTCTTTATGTATTTTAGGTATAAGGCTATGAGCTTGTGATATAGTTTTGCTAGTATTTTTTCTTTTTTAAAAATTTCATAAAAGACTATTTTTGGTGACTACAAATTGTTTGGAATATTTTTTTCGCTGAAGAAGCTAATTTGCGGCGATTTGAATAGCCACAAATAAATATTTGGGAAAATAAGTATTTGCTACCAAAACTCGCAATATTATAATAGACTTTTTGTGGAGACAAAAAATTCGTCGAAAAAATGTTACTTAATCCAGCTACAATTAACCATGGTTGTCACACTTTTTGTGACAAAATTATATATATTTTGTGGCAACAAGAATTGCTGGAAATCAGATTGTTTTGGATATAAATTTTGATCGTGGGTTTAAGCACTATCTGTTGCCAGTTATTTCTGGGAAGTTAGCTACGACTTGAGGTGGTGAGAAAAGTCATTTCCGACAAGAATATTGACTAATTGCAATAAAATCACCCGTAGGAAAAAAGATAATTTGTTGTAGTGGTCCTCGGTCATTTTTTGCACTATTCTTTGTATCTAAACAAGGAAATAAAATATTTTTCTATTCTAACTAATGTAGACACGAATATTTTTAGTACTCTATTCTCAATTGTATAAGAAAGAACGAATATGAAGTGATCTCAAATGTGTACATAATTTTATGATATTTGTCAACTTAGTACTTTGTTATGATATGATGTTGCATTTAAATCCTACGGTATTTCACATTCTATTTCTTCTTAGTTGGCCGATAGGGTTTGCACAACCTACCATGGAGGTTAAACATAATATTTATTATGTTATAATAATGTTGTTTATTGATGTCTATGCTAAAAGACTTTTGTATATCATATTATTGTACATAAATGTTTCTAAAATATCGTTATAGTTTGCTATTTTGTTTTGTTTTACATTTTGTAACTGGTTCATATTTATATACTAATTTATGTTTTCTTCTTACTAAATCATTGATAACTTACCCAATTATCTCAATTATCATTCAAATGATTTTAAAGTTTGTGACAATTGGGATGGATGGCATGTGACATGAACTCACTCCCTAATTAACCCTCTGGATATGAGCGCTCCCTCTTAAACATTAGATTTAGCGGAGCTAGTACAATTTGTCCGAACTCCTATTTTCGGGCAAGACTGTTGTGCATGTGAAGTGTACCCGGTCTCCGTATATTTAACGTTACCTCTACTTAAAAAAAACGCATTTGCGCACGTATGTATATCTAAAGTTAATGCTTGGCTGTTATCAAGACTAGCCAGGCAGCTCAATCCCTTTAAATAATAAAAAAAAAGCCATCCATTTGTTTGTGACAACAAATAAGAACGAGATAATGATATTTAACTTGCAACAATAATTTTTTTTTTTTTAGAAGAAACATCAAGAATATTTTTAAATTTTTATTCTTTCCCATAAATCTTTTTATTTTCCTAGGGCTGTATGGATCTTAAGGACTACTTTATTGTATATTTCAAAATATATTTGATCAATTGACTTTGGAAGGTCAACAATTTTTTTAAAATTTTTTGAGTTTCCAGTTAATAATTCTTATAAATACATCAATTTTCACTAACTCTAATTTGATGCTGTACATCGAGAGAAATTTTTTTACCCAAAAAGGAAGTGACTTTTCATTCGATCGACTGATTATTTATAATAAGAATAATTATTTGCGATGAAATCAGACTCATTTTAGTAACAAGTAGTCATTTTTACGTGAAATAATTGGTCGTAATTAAACAATTTTCTTGTAGTAAATTTGGTAAAAATTCACTTGTAGATAAATTTCAATATCTGAAAAAACAAATCATGTAGTTCTCTATTTTTATAGTTGATTGAACTGAAATTAACATACATTAAGAGTCAATTTATTTACGTCATTTTTTGTTTATATTTTGTTAAACCGAATAGATCGATGCAAATTTATTTTCAATATAAATCTAAAATCTAATTAATAGTATTTGACCTTCATTAATTTTTTGCCCCTCCCAATAACTATCCTGGTCGGCCAAATATAGAAAACACAATAGATCCCGGCCGTTCATTATATATTATTTGGACACAAATATTGACTAGCGGCACAAGTACGATGATGACGTTTGTACGTACCCAGATCATAACCTGGGGACGAGCTCACGGGATCATAAAACAAAACATCTCAATATGCTAACTTTAATTTATACCATAAAATGGAATAGACGCGTTGAAGCAACGCATTGCTCGATAAATGATAGCGACCACCACTATAAATGTTTGTATATATATACGAGGGAAAGGCAAAAATATAACTCAGGCGTTCCATTGTGAAGTGAGGGAGCTCTTGCTTTGATTAATACTCGATTCTAACAGGCAAGCTTCAGCGTTCTTTATGATCTTCTTGTATTAATTGTTTAATAATTGTTCTTTCCAATTCTATTGACCGACGTTGTTTATATGTTTGTGGCATTGGTATCATGACACACACATGATCATAACATGATGCCAAAGAGAGAATACCGCAACAATTAGACATTCCATTGCCATATATGCATCCGTTTTCCATGAATAGTAAAGAACTGCATGACAAGAACTAGGACTGAATTTAAAGAGAGTTTCTTTTGATCTGTTTCTATTGATTGCTAGTGTTTAATTTCCTCAACCAGTTTATATCCGACAACCATAAACAGTATTAGTAGTACTGTTAGTAAGAGTAATAACTAGCCAGATGATATGGCTGATGATCTTGTATTCTTGTTTCTTCCTGCATGAGGAAGGAAAATATATTTTGATGCTGTTTTGACTTTGGTTCTATACTTTCTGGTGATCTGCTTTTGTGTGATCTGGAGTTTTTATGTCTGCTTATGCTGTACGTCTATTAGCCAATGAACTATGTTTATGTTTTTGTTTTCATCTATATATATATATATATACGTTTGCAATTTTGTATCATTAACTCAGAGTTCAAGAAAAATGGGAGGTGGAAAAGACAAGCATGGTTACCAGTCTAGTGACAAAGGGCTGCATTCAAACCTTGCTGGATATGGTGGACACTACCCTCCACAGGGATATCCCCCTCAAGGATATTCCCCTCAAGGGTATCCCCCTCAAGGTTATCCCCCACAAGCCTCGTACCCACCAGCTGGATATCCTCCTCCTCTGGTTGGATACCAACCTGCCGGATATCCTCCCCCAGGTGGATACCCTCCCCCATCCGCTTATCCTGGTCCATCAGTTCCATATCAATCGGGTATGACATTTTCTCACTTGGGAAACTTGAATCCTATAGATAGCTATGCATTGTACTGTCTGATATTAATTCAATAAAAAAGTATACAGATGCAGTTTTTTTGCATAACTTTTTGTAATAAAGTACTAGTATTATTTTATAATTTTAATTGAATTTTGTTTGACTTTGTTGGATTTGAATTAAAAAAAAAAAAATAATATCTTATTGAAGAATTGCATAAAAATTGTGAAGTAGTTATATCTGATCAACCATTTCCCATCCGATAAGGATTATAAGTCATTATATGGTAGTACTGTATGGCTAGATATATGGACAATGGATTGTATTTTTTATTTTTTATTTTTCCTTTCAAGTCTGTTAGTAGTGGTGTAGCTGCCATTTAATTTACTTCAGCCATTGTGATTTTTTCTGATAATCAATATTATAACAGGGTATGGATCGATGGGAGGATTGCTTGGGGGTGCAGCTGCTGCTTATGGTGCTCACCATCTCTCCCACGGTGCTCATCACCAAGGATATGGGGGTTACAATGGCTATGGTCACGGAAAGTATGGGAAACATAAGTTCAAGAAATGGAAGTGATGCATGAGTGTGTATCGGTAGATGCAATATGATCACGGGGACTAGCTCAAGGCTTGAATGTTCTTTATAGCAGGCTTGGGTAAATTGTCCTTTAT
Source organism: Carya illinoinensis (assembly GCF_018687715.1). Taxonomy (NCBI): domain Eukaryota; kingdom Viridiplantae; phylum Streptophyta; class Magnoliopsida; order Fagales; family Juglandaceae; genus Carya; species Carya illinoinensis. Next base: position 19,466,056 of record NC_056752.1, read on the forward strand.
ATTAGTATATTATGGTCTTTCTAAAAGTACCATAAATAATCGTCTTTTATGAAAATGGCACGGCTAGTGTCAGTATAATCGCTGTTGCTCTTGTTTCCTAAAGAGATATGCAAATGTCTCATGAATAATGCAAATGTCTCATGAATAAAAGTAGGCTGGATTTGGATTTTTTTCCCCTAGGTTTCATGTATGGTTTCTGACTGAACTTCGACTCAAGTTGCAGCCACTCGGTCCCTCATCAAGTTTGGAGGGTTAAATTCAAAAATTCCACAGCTTTATAAATATATGCATTTGGTGGATGACCATGTAGAGGACTACACCTTATTGTGTTTGTTGTACATGTGATAGTTTGTTGTGCATGTGACTTGGTTAGCACAACAAACCATCATGGAATTGCCTATAAAAGAATGTGTTGAGGATCATTTGTAGGATACAAGAAAAGAAAGAGAAGTGAATGATATTGAAGTATATTGCAATCTCTTAATCTTCTTACTTCTCTTTTGCAATCTTTCAATCATTTGCTACTACTCTTTAGTTTTATAACATGTTATCAACATGAGACTCTAGTGTAACGCCTGTCCTTGTAGTGAGTTATTTAGAAAATGATTTTAAGAAAATAAATATGAATTACGATTCATTTTGAAATTTTCTTTCATTTTGTGTTAGGATACAAAAGGCTCCATATTTATAAATAAAAAATGTTTCTTGATTTAAAAGGTTACAACGAAAAATATTAAATTTTATAATTAAGTCTCTCGTACAAAATAACACGCCTAGGCTTTCGTGCTCTTCCCTTTGGGTTATACCCTTCTGACATGTCATGCTCATCTTGTCCCTCAGAGGGCACACATAAAAACTAAAATGAATCGATGACTCGTAAGCATTACTTCATATAGTTAAAATATAATAGCATATATTTTCAGTCATGCATTCATCACTCCATACATATCATATACTTATCATGTATAGACATGTAGTTCATTTTAAAAACGTTGCGAGGTGAGTTTTTTTTTTTTAAAATGTTTTGTTTTTTAAAACAGTTCCCCACGCCTCGTTGTCTTCATTTCTTAAAGAGTCTGTTCATGCATACATCTTTTCTTACATACATTCATGTATATGTCTTTTCATACATACATGCATTCTTTCTTAACATGCATACATTCTTTCTTATCGCTTTTATTGGCCGTTGCACATTGTTGCGCCCCGTATGTTGGGGTTAGCAGTCTTTTGGACTTGATTTTGCGCGTGGTCACGGGTTAGAAATCCATTCCGTCAGGGTGCAACATTGGGTGCGCTATCAGTACTACTTACCAGGCATTGTAATTTGCCCAGTCCAGTCCTTCGGTACCTTTTCAATTCCATTTATATGACCGTTACGTATCTTCATACATTAAGCATTCAGTCCATTCATTCCTTTCAGTCATTTCTTTCAGCTTAGTCATTTACAGTCTGTTCATTCATTTCAGTCCTTACAGTTCTTACAGTTCTTATAGTCCTTTACAGTTCATTTCATTCATAAAGTCATTTTAAAAGCTTATTCATAAAAGTCATTTTAAAAACAGTTTCATGCCATTGTTTAAAACATCAGTTTGTGCATCATTTAAGGTATCGGTTCGTTTCATTTCGTGAACATACATACAATACGTACCACTTATAGCATTCATCCACATGCATACACATAAATACTTTGTGTGCGTGAAAAGGAGCTGCCAAGGAGGGTCGTTACTTATGTATACTTGAAAACTTATACTTAACTTTCTTTTTCGTAAAACGTGTCTCATAGAGAAAAGTGTCAGTTCTTAAAGTAATTTAAAGAAAAAGCTTTTCATTTTTATTTTCATTTATTTAGGAAAAACTTTAGAAGAGTATAAACGCAATACTTACTTGGACTTCATGCCATACTCATTCAATACAGTCCATTTCTGCGCGTGTCAAATGGCAACCTACATGCATACACATAACCTTACGTCATTCTCTATCTAATGCATAAATAACTATACTAAAAATAGAACTATGTTTCACTTGGAACACTCTCCATCCATCCCTAGGCTCTTATGTGCTATTTACTATACTAAAACCTTCGAGGTTCTATTCCTTAAAGTGAACCTCTATAATTCACCTTAGGGTTAAGACACTAAGACTTTTGTCTTACTCTTCTATTTCTACATTCCGACGCATGATTCTGATCGACGGAGTCACACATTCCAACCTTAGACGATATACTCATCACTACCTTCATGCACCCTAGCTCATACTCAATCCTCATTCCCATCCATGCATGCCACATGACTTTAAGCCAACTTTGAGGTTTAAATATCGTGCAACCATATTGAGTATAGATTACCCATTACATATGGTAAACCTGTCCAGCACACGTGTCTTGTCAGAAGTACATGTACCTTATCCCATTTATCACCCAAGACCAACTTATAATTCAATGAACGCCTTGTATAAACAATCTCCATACACCGATACCAACTTTTTCAGACTCAGTCAATAGGACTCTTCTTACTTCCAGATCTTGTACAAGCTCATCCCAACACTTAACAAGAGGGCTGCATTCATAAATGCACCTCTATCATGTCATATAGCTCAAGACTAACTCCGAGTCATGTCATGACGCCCGTCATGCTTCCGCTGCACTACTCTGATACTCTTCCACCACTTCACACATACTTTCAGCCATAAGTCAACCACAAGGTGACACTTGTCACCTCGGACTATAGTTCATGTCATAGCTACTTTGGGACACTGTTACACAGTACTCGATACTACATAATACACTCTATGCTCCTCAACTATGCAATCATCTTTTTGTTTGTGAAATGCCATACGGTGCATTGTTACACAACACACAGCACACGCCACGTGTACTCTCTTCACTCTACACCACAAGTCACTACGGTGCACGTCACACGATGCGTCACTGCACTACATAGAGTATTCTTCACGTGTACTCCCTTCACACACTATGCCGCATCACAACTATGGCATACACCTCACGATTATGCCCAATACTTCATTACACAGCCACACTTTACTTTACAACTATACATCAAACTCTACAATACTAACAACATAGTCCACAATCTATTAACTAGAATATATCATAAATAACGAGAGATAGAGGGTTATACTATCGACGGGATAACCCGTGTGTCTCTCGCTAGCTGTCACGATCAAGGTGTCAGAGGAGTCGTACGTGGCAGTTAACACTGCGTATAGTGGCTGTGTCACAACCCCCAGGAGATTTGCCCGGGACCACACCTCGACACGACTCATGGAAAGTCATGATAGTCACATGGCTCGCCTGCTTGCATGCCTTGGCTCAGACCATGACACGCAGTGGGCAACCATGGATGCTACTGGCTGTGTGTAGACCATGCGTGCAGGCTTGTGCGTGCCTTTAAGCATGCACCTGTGGGCATGCATGCATGCCCAGTCACCACTTAGCGAGGCTAGTGGTGTGCCCACACAGGCACGCCATCCAGGGCATGGCACCAGCCCGTGCCTTGCAGGCAAGGCTAGTGACGTGCCCCCATAGGCACACCATCCAGCGCACGACTCCAGCTAGTATCTTGTGGCCCCATAACCCAGACTGTCAGCTGGGGCCATGCATGCTCATCACCCAGGCCACCAGCCCGAGCCATGCAGGACCACCACCCAAGCCACTTGACTGGGCACCACAATAGCAGCACGGCATCATCCTGTGCCCACCATCAGGCCTAGGCTTGGCACCATGCCATGCCCACCATCAGTAGGCCAAGCATAGCGCCATGCCGTGCCCACCACCAGTGGGGCCATGCCATGCAGCGAGTCACGGACCAGACCATGACTAGCCTAGTTGTGAACCATGCACCACCTTAGCCCACCATGGGCCATGCATGCCACGATCACCATGGCTAAATTATCATTTTTATTATTTTAATTTATTTTATTTAAAGACTTGATTAATTATTATTTCATTTGTTTATTTATTTTATTTTATTTTGCCTAGGGACCTTTTGGGAGTTTCCACTTTGTAAACTCTATAAATAGGAACCTTAGACATTTCATTAGGATCTTTTGGCATTTTGATTATTGAGTGGCCGACCATAGGGTTGGAGAATTGACATTTTCGGTGCTTCATGCACTTGGGCTCTTTTGGGATGCAATTCGTGAATCCCCAAGGAGAGGATCTTCCCCGTGCAATTCATGAATCAGTGTTGGTTCACCCTATCCTTTAATATATTGAGATTTCCTTTCAATTTCTTGTGCAATTCGTGAATCAAGAATTGTTTGGTTCCTTTGTTTTTATTTTATCTTTTTGTTGGTTGAATTGGAGTGTAGAGGCCGAATCTCCCATTGGGGGAATTTGGATTTGTGGTGTTTTGTGCTAGATCTCTTGTTTGCATGTGATTTCTCACATGTTCATGAGATCTCATTAAAGTTATTTGAAGAATCCCATCTCCCACACATCAATTTCGGCCAGCCCTATCATTGGCCTTTTCCATCACCTTCAATTGCCTCAAATCACAAAACCCTAGCCTCCCATCAAGCCATACACGCCCCCAATCAATTCCCATAGCCAAGAAAGACCCAAAAACTCTAGATCTCACATTAAGCAATTCGGCCATAGCCTCCTTGGCTTGGTTGCCATAGATCCTATAATTTCTCACTTCTATTTTTCCCTCCATTATTTGATTGGTCAATTTCCTTAATTGGCTCACTCAAATCTCATCCTCTCACCAAAACACATTTTTCCTATCTTTCCTAGCCATTTTCGGCCGACCCTAGCTCACCTAGATCTCTAGATCTCAAATCCTATGTTTTAGGAATTTCACAATTTCTAACTTTTAGGATCTCACAAGCCCCTTTGCCCTAGCCGAACACACCCCCATAAGCCTTGGCCAAATCCCTCATCAAACTTAGCCTCACTCACTCACTTCTAAACTCTAGCCAAGACTACTCTTCATCCAACCATAGCACACAAGTGGCACCTAGCACACCAAGGGTCACTAGCCATGCACCATCATCACCCGAACCTTACCTAGCCCAAACACTATCCATACTTTCCACCATTGAACCTTAACCTCATCACACCCAAGCTCCCATTGGGCTACACGTGATCTACACTAAGTAAAGGAGTCCCATTGGTCACTAGAGGAGCAACAAGGTGAGGATCGGACCCTTAGTGTTTGGAGGCTTGACCGAGGTCCCTAACAGGCTGTCCACCACATAAAGTGGGGGCTTGAGTTTCAGAATAGCTAGGCATGATCTTAGAAAGGCTTAAGGTGGCCTCATGGTGGTCTGAGTGGTGGAGTACGGGAGCATCATGCTGTGAACAGTGCACCCGAGAGAGAGTGAAGGTGCTTGAGGTAGAGGAAGGCTATGGAATTTTGTGGAAAGCTAGGAGGAGGAAGAGGGAGGCTGGTGGAAGTGCTTGGTGGCAGGGGAGGTGGAGCATGGAGGCACTAGGGCTGTCGGTGGTAGATCTAGGCCATGAGAGACCAATTTCGGGTAGAGAGAGATAGAGGGAAAGGAGACCATAGAAATGAAGCCCATGGAGTGAGGATGTCGTTGGTGGTGGTCGGAGGCCAAGCTGGCTGCGTATAGTGGTGCTACGATGGAGAAATGGGTGTGAAACCTATTTTGGTCAAGTTTCTCTAGGAAGAGAGAGAGAGCACATGAGAGCTTGCCGGTGGGAGGGGAAGTTGGTCAGAGGGAGAGAGGCAGCTGGTGACCGGTGATGAGACCATGGTTGCCGTGTACAGTAGTGGCGTGGAAGAGAGGAGTGGGTTTTCACCCATTTTTTCAGCTAGAGACACAGTGGGAGAAGAGAGAGGGTGTGTGAGGCTTGCCGGCGTGAGGGAAGTCACCGGTGGGGTGGTAGAGCTGTGGTGGTGGGGTGGTAGAGCTGTGGTGGTGGCGCGGTGAGACTGGGCACGGTGGCAAGGGGTTGGGTTAGACGAGCACGATGAAGGGGAAGTTGCTTCTGTCGGCTGGGAGAGAAGGAGAGGAGAGAGAGAGAGAGGAAAGGAAAAGTGAGGAGAAAAAGAGGGGGGCTTGGGTATTTAATTTAGGCCATTCGTTTCGGGATCTACAAAATGATCTAACCGTTAATTTAAATATTGATTTGAAAACGTGTAAGTGAGAGAAATTAAGATTCATCATTAATTAAAATGATGAAGTCTCGTTAATCACTTAAAGAGAATAAAACCATTTAAATTAATTTAAAATTTGTAACATAAATTTAAATCTCTTAATATTTTTAAATGACTAATATATTTTAATTTAAATAAATTTTCACAATTATAATATTTTTAGAACTCATCAAAATATTATAATTGTGTTATTGAAAAACAAGTTTAGTCCAATTACACTGGAAATATAACATATAAATATTTTCAGAATATTTAAAATGTCTGTAAGCTTTAAAATATTGAACTTGTTTTAAAATCTGCCTGATATCTTTTAAAACACGCAATCGGTGATCGGCATGTAGAACTAGTCTCGTAATTAAAGAAGAAAGAAGGAGTGGGTTATCACATCTAACCAGCTGTAGTATTTTTCAGATCTCTGATCTCTCGTAAGATACAACTAAGGAAGTATTTTCAATTACAGTTTTTTTACTTTTATGCTTAACTTTTATTATATTATGCATATGGTTGGTTATATCGCCTGATTATTATTGTTATCTGTGACGAATTAATATTCTCATAGTTTACATACAAGTTATATCTGTGGTGAATTAATATTTCCATTGTTGGGGGATTTTTGCCGAAAGCACGAGCCCAACCCAAGTGATAGCGACATGACCTTGTCCAGGACAAGGCCAAAGCTAGCTTGACCCCTCGACTACCCACCCAAGAAGTTCCCGACCCAGTCAAACATGTATCATCACTGCTTCCCTATATGCACTATGAGTATCTGTTGGTGATCCTAGTACAACTCACTTTAATATGTATTTTCAACTTGCTATTTGTAACTCGTTGGATTTTTGTAAGTAGACCCTCAACCTACCTTAGTTCTCTTGGTTCAAGTTGTTGGTAACTCGTTGGATTTTTGTAAGTAGATCCTCAACCTACCTTAGTTCTCTTGGTTCAAGTTGTTGGTTATAACATGTTTTTACAAGTCTTAATAATTCAGCCATGCCAATATGTATATACTCGGGTTTACAATGTTCTTTCAGTTAGCATATGTTGAGTGTTTTTGTCTATATTGTGAACTAAGTAGTTGAATGTTCTAATATCTTCAAGCCGTAACCTAAGATGTTCAAGGTTTGACTACATGGTTGCATCGACATTCACATGTTCATATGGTCCATGAAAAGAAAAGTGCTTCAAGTCTCGTGTCACATATATTTTGCAAATTGTTTTCAAATAAAGAAGTCTGTATATATTTTAAAATGACCCCAAATGCTAGGACGAGAGAATGCCCTAGTGGAACTCTTATGTTTACTCTAGAGTGTTTAAAATAGAGTGATAACCCCTAAATTGACAAAGTACCATCGACGGATCTCGGATGGATCCTTATAGAAAAGATATCGGAGCGAGGTAGCACCTAATGTGACATCTCGTTTTTACGTGTATTTTCACTGAAGGAGTATTTTAATTTAATTAATATATTAGTTCTTTTATATTGTATTTTAATTAGATTTATTTAGTTGTGATATTTGTTTTATGGAGCTTTCTTTATATTAATTATCGTTTTGAATTTAAATTGCTATGTAATTTAATTTAGTTTTTTTTTGGATTTAAAATTTAGTTCTTAGTTTTTATTAGTTATTTATTATATTTTAGTTTGATGTGGCGTTTAATTTATTTCAGTCGTTTTATAGTTTTTAAAACTGTTTTTGTCGGATCAGTTTTTTTGACTCCGGAGGTGAGGACTGGACCTCATTTTTTTTCTCCATCTTTTCTTTTCTTTTTTTCTTTTTCCCTTTTTCTTTTTTTTTTTTCTTTCTCTTTTCCTTCTTTTCTTCTTTCTTTCTTTTCTTCTTCTTCTTCTTTTTCCTTTTCCTCCCGCACGCAGCACGCTCTTCTCTCCCTCTTTTTGTCGCCGGTTGCTTCGGCCGCCCAGAACCGCCACTCACCGGCGACGTGGCCTGCACCACCCCCACCGGTTGACTCCCCTCCGACCGGTGCACCTCCCCACCAAAAATCAGCCCCTCCCGTGCCGCCGTTAGCCACTTAGAGCCCATCTAAGCTGCACGGCTTTTGGCCATTTCCGCCGCTGTCGCCCCACCTCCAGCCACCATCTCTTCACCACTTCATCACCTACCTCTTACTGTCCTAACCCACCCATTTCTGGCTCCGATCCGTTGCCGGAGTAGCTCCCATGAGCTCAACTTCGATTTGCTCTTTTTCCGCTTCCACCGCTATTTCCACCGCCACCTAAGGCCAAAACTCACTTCCATTAGCTTCATAGATATCTCTAGACCATTCCCTATCAATTCTAAGTTTTAGTTTGTCCCCGTTCGAAAGTGGGTATTTTACAACCCACGGCCATAGTGTAAAATACATTGTTAAGTTGCTTTTTCTCTGCTGTTTGCAACGTCTTGATCTTTCAAAAAATATCTTATAGCGCTGTAAGTATTTTTCAAACTCTACTTTAGATTTAAATATATTATTACTTTTTCAATAAATTCATTGACTGGTTGGTTAATTCCGAACTGAGTCCGAGGAGTCGGGGGTCGGATAGATTTGATGACGGAGTGTTTGGTTATTGTTGATATTGTTATTTGTTGGATGAATTGTGTCTTAAGGTGTGCATTGCATGTATGTACATGTGTTGGAACTTGAAAACTGTGCTTTCAAGCGAGAAATATTTTTGGTATATGTGAACGATTGGATTGACTGGTTTGAGTCAGAGGCACATGTAGGGATGGTGGTAAGCAGGGACGGTGGTAGAATCCCGTCTGTGGTTCTCGCCCACGGTGCACATGGCGTAGGGATGGTGGTAAGCAGGGACGGTGGTAGAATTCCGCCTGTGATTCCCGCCTACGGTGCACTCGTAGGGACGGTGGTGAGCAAGGATGGTGGTAAAGTCCCACCTGTGATTCCCGCCTACCATGCTCTGATGGTCTGGTTTTTGGGCCATTATCGGGTATAATGGAGAGGGTATGTTTAAAGGGAATGTTTTGGGCCAAAATGGGATTTTTTGGCGTGCATGGGAAAAATGTGAATTTATGGAATATGTGCATTTGGCATTCTTACATGCATATTGTTTGAGTTTAATATGTTTTTATCTTGTGGCGTTTGGATCTTTACTTACCTGCGACACCATTTTGGTACTATAGATTTTGATGCAGAGGTCGAGGAGGCTGAACTTGAGGAGGCGGATCTGCCAGAGTATTGATTTGGAGTTTCATGCCTTGTGGTTTGGTGTTGAAACAATATTTATGACTTGTAATATTTTATTATGTATGTTTTAATCGGGTTTGTATTAAACAAAAATTCTGGTACTTAGTTATAGAACTTTACTTATCCGCTGCGTGTTTTTGTTGTACACTTGTTGCATGTACACATACTTGGCACTTGTCGATAGGGTGGTGACCCGTGTTGTTATCATCCCGACATCTCGATCTCCACGTGTCCGTACGTGGGATTTGGGAACGTCACACCTAAAGCTATTGAGTGCCTCATATGTGTTATATGTGGTGAAGGCGAAATATGCGAACTGCCACATAAGTTAAAGATTACGACCTAGTCACCACGGTCAAGTGAGTTGTTAGTTGATGTGGTAACTAGTGGGGAACACATGGTGCATAGGGGAGCCATGAGATATCCAATTATACATTATGAGAGATGAACAAGGTAATAAGCTCAAAGATCTGTTATATGTTTATTGATTAAGATGAAAAGATGGAAAAAAAAATGTTTTATTGAAAAGTCAAAGAATTTCCATTACATGTGGTTTTTTAAAAAGTCAAAGTTGCATAAGTCAAGTACATGTCTATGCATTTATTTTATGGTTTGCCCTTATATGCCTATGTCATTTGTTTTTTGTTGTGTGTTTACTTATTGAAATTTTCTTGAAATCTTATCGTAGTAGTTTCCACTACTATTTCCAACCCGAAATGGTAGAAATTGTTACAGGACAGTAAGAGACCAATCATGAGGAAGCGCAAGAGGCCAACACCCCAGATAGTCAAGGAGGCCATGAAGAGCTTTGAGAGCTTGTCGGAGCCATCCCTAGTGGGGAGGTTGGAAGCTGTCAACCAGTTTATTATAGAAGTGTTATAGCTCCTTGAAGAGCTAAGGAGGATACTGAACAAAGATAAGACTAAATAAGGATGGCCTTGTAGGACTTTCTTTTGAAAGGAATCATAGAAATTGTAGTAAAGAAAGAAGCGAAAAGGATTTATGGTTTATTTTTAATGGTCCTTTTGTTTTGGGAGATTTTCAAAACAATGTCTATTTTGGAAGTACTTGAACAGAAATGAAACCTTATGGGATTACTAAGTTATGGTACCATGTTGTTTATAATTGTTGCAAATCTTACTTAGTTTTATAAGAATTTTTCCTCTACGATTTATTGCATACTGTTAGAACATTAGATGCATTGCGTCTTACTTGTCATGTACAGGAGTATGTAGCATTGAGTTACATGTCTCAATGCTTTAGTCACCGTTCAATCCCAAACGAGAGCTAAGGGTGTCACAAGACTAGGCTCAATCCCTTAAAAAAAACCATCAATTTGTTTGAAACAACAATTAATTAGAACGAGATAATGATATATATTAATTTGTTCACTCGTCAATAATATTTTTAAATCATTATTCTTTCGCAAGACCTTTTTATTTATTTATTTATTTTTTTATTTTTCCTAGAGCTCTATGGATCTTGATGACTACTTTATTGTATATTCCAAAATATAATTGATCAATTGACTTTGGAAGGTCAACAATTTTTTTAAAAGGTTTTTGAGTTTCCAGTTAATAATTCAATAAACTTTCACTACCTCTAATTTGATGTTGTATATCGAGCGAATTATTTTGACACAATTTTATTATAAGAAAATTGAATATTTATGACTGATCATTTACGATGAGAATTATAATTAGCGACGAAAAAAATACTCATTTTAGTAGAAAATTGTCACTTTTTCAAAAAATAACTGGGTACAATTAAGTAATTTTCTTGTAATGAATTTGGTAAAAATTTATTCATAGATAAATTTCAATATCTAAAAAAACAAATCATGCTGTGCTCTATTTTGATAGTTGATTGAACTGAAATTAACATATAATTTTGAGAGTCAATTTATTTACGTTCGTCATTTTTTTTTTTTTTATATTTTGTTAATAGATACAAGTTTATTTTCAATATAAATCTAAAATATAATTAATATTATTTGATCTTCATTAATTTTTTGCCCCTCCCAATAACTATCCTGGTCGTCCAAATTAGATAGGAAACAGTAGATCACGGCCGTTCATTGTTTGGACATACGTACTGACTAGTGGCGCACGTACGATGATGTTTGTACGTACCCAGATCATAATCTGGGGACGAGCTCACGGGATCATAAAACAAAACACCTCAATATACTAGCTTTATACTATAAAATGGAATAGACGCGTTGAAGCAACGCATTCCTCGATAAATGATCACCACGTACCATATAATATATTTGTATATATATACGAGGGAAAGGCAAAAATATAACTCAGGCGTTTCATTGTGAAGTGAGGGAGGTCTTGCTTTGGTTAATACTCGATTCTAACAGGCAAGCTTCAGCGTTCTTTATGATCTTCTTGTATTAATTGTTTAATAATCTTTCTTTCCAATTCTACTGACCGACGTTGTTTATATGTTTGTGGCATTAGTATCATGACACACACATGATCATAACATGATGCCAAATAGAAAATACCGCAATAATTAGACATTCCATTGCCATATGTGCATCCGTTTTCCATGAATAGTAAAGAACTACATGCCAAGAACTAGGACTGAATTTAAAGAATGATGTATGAAGAGTTTCTTTTGATCTGTTTCTATTGATTGCTAGTGTTTAATTTCCTGAAACAGTTTATATCCGACAACCATAAACAGTATTAGTACTGTTAGTAAGAGTAATAACTAGCCAGATGATATGGCTGATGATCTTGTCTTCTTGTTTCTTCCTGCATGAGAAGGAAAATATATTTTGATGCTGTTTTGACTTTGGTTCTTTACTTTGTGGGGATCTTCTTTTGTGTGATATGCAGTTTTTATGTCTGCTTATGCCGGGCATCTACTAGCCAATGAATTAAGTTCATATTTTTGTTTCCATCTATGTATACGTTTACAATTTTGTAGCTTTAACTCTGAGTTCAAGAAAAATGGAAGGTGGAAGAGACAAGCATGGTTACCAGTCTAGTGACAAAGGGCTGCATTGTGCGGGATACTGCCCTTCACAGGGATATCCCCCTCAAGGATATATACCTCAAGTATATCCCTCAAGGGTATCAAGGGTATTCCCTACAAGCCTCCTACCCACCAGCTGGATATCCTCCTCCTCTGGTTGGATACCAACCAGCAGGATATCCTCCCCCAGGTGGATATCCTCCGCCACCACTAGCCTATCCTCCCCCACCCGCTTATCCTGGTTCATCAGTTCCATATCAATCAGGTATGACATTTTCTCACTTGGGAAACTTGAATCCTATAGATAGCTGTGCATTGTACTGTCTGATATTAATTCAATAAAAAAGTATACAGATGCAGTTTTTTTGCATAACTTTTTTAATAAAGTACTAGTATTATTTTATAATTTTAATTGAATTTTGTTTGACGTTGTTGTATTTGAATTAAATAATAATAATATCTTATAGAAAAATTGCATAAAATTTGTAAAATAGTTATATCTGAATCATTTCCCATCCGAGAAGGATATCTTTCTAGTCTGTTAGTAGTGGTGTAGCTGCCATTTAATTTACTTCAATCATTGTGATTGTTTCTGATAATCAATATTATAACAGGGTACGGATCGATGGGAGGATTGCTGTTAAGGGGTGCTGCTGCTGCTTATGGTGCTCACCAGCTCTCCCACGGTGCTCATCATCAAGGATATGGGGGTTACTATGGCTATGGTCACGGAAAGATTAAGCATGGGAAATTTGGCAAGCATGGCATGTATGGGAAACATAAGTTCAGGAAATGGAAGTGATGCAGAGTGTATCGGTAGATGCAATGTTCATGGGGAGCTCAAGGCTTGAATGTTCTTAGCAAGCTTGGGGACATTGTCCTTTATATTAGTATATGGTCTTTCTCAAAGTACCATAAATAATCTTCTTTTATGAAAATGGCACGGCTACTGTTAGTATAATCGCTGTTGCTCTTGTTTCCTAAATAGATATATGCAAACGTCTCATGAATAAAAGAAGGCTGGATTTGGATTTTTTTCCCCTACGGTTTCATGTATGGTTTGTGACTGAACTTCACCTCCAGTTGCAGCCACTCGGTCCCTCATAATGTTCAGAGGGTTAAGTTCAAAAATTCCACAGAAAATATATGCATTTTGTGGATGACCGGTCATGTAGACCTTATTGTGTTTGTTATACATGTGACTAGCTTGGTTGTTGTGCATATGATTATTTGTTGTGCATGTGACTTGGTTGGCACAACAAACTACCATGAAGTTGCCTATAAAATGATATCTTGATGACTATTTGTAATATATAAGAAAAGAAATAGAAGTGAATGATATGGAGCTCTCGAAGAGCCAAGTATATTACAATCTCTCAATCTTCCTATTTCTCTTTTGCAATCTTTCAATCATTTGCTACTTCTATTTAGTTTTATAACAATTACCTATATAATTTTTGAATCATTTTCTTTTCTCATATTAGGTTACGTCAACCATTCTCCCAATTAATTCTAGTATAAAATGTAGAAGGGCTGGTCCATCAGTATTGGAAGAGCCATGCCAAGTAAGGAAGTTGAAGACAAACCAACCTGGAAAGTGATATGGCAAAAGTAATGAGCTGACACACTTTTGTGATATAAATTAAGTAGAATGCAATTAAAAATGATAGATAAAGCATAAAGCAAAATAGATAACTGCCAAAAAAAAAAAAACAGGTAGCTTCAAAAAGAAGGGGACTTGTACAAATGAAGAGACGTGTTCTCTCTTCCAGATACTCTTTTTAGAATCCTTTATTCACATCTAAATTCCAAACTTTTATTACCACATTTTCTTCAACCTCTCCTTGTTCCTAATTTCTCTATTGTACTAAGAGCTATGTGAGATAATGAGAAACTATAAAATAAAAAAAACATATTGGATTTCGTCTTCAAAAGACCCATGGTGGTAGGCCTTTATGTCGAACTATGTACATAAGTTTTTGTGTCTGTCTTTATTCATATTTCCAATATTTTACATGTTATTTAATTCAAGGATGAGCATCCAAGCATCATCAAACTCCATTTGACCATATCGTTGGCCTTTAGCTTGCCAAAAATTAAATCAACAGTTGGCACTGTCTATGGGAATTGATTTATTGCTCTCAAAACAATGGTAGTTTGGCCTCAAGAGGATATCTCCAGAACACTAGATAAGTGATCTTACATTGTGTAAAAAAACCAAATATTACATTGCACGTCACACCGTAGCCATGTAGCAAGCACCTTAAATCTCAACGTAGGTGGGAGGATGAGCAGCCAACATGGCTACATGTGTGTAGGGGCATGGGTGGGGCACGAAGCCTACCTTGAGTACCGCTAGACTGTCAGCTCCATGAACATGACAGATTCTCTCCACGAGATTAAGCTCATCCAAAAATAGGCGCGACTCCTTCACACAACCACAAGCATAAACAACTTGCCCCTGGTGGCTACCTATAGCAAGCACAAAACTTGCCATCAGGGGAGATCACAGCTCGCCACTAACTCCAATGGGGAAGCTTGAAGCTCATCGTTCATCATGCCCCTAGTGGTGGGCATGAAGCCCACCACCACAAAAACTCTAGTGGACGAGCATGATGCTCACCTATTGTACCTGAAGTAACGGGCACATCACCTACCACATCGGAGGACACATGCAAGGACAACATGACTTTTCTAGCTTGTCCCTAGTGGTCAGGCACACCAAAAGTTGGAGGGCCTCATGCCTACCATCACGAGCTCGCCCATTAGAGGCCATTGCTCGCCCCAACTCACCCTCATGCCTACTGTAGACATCCCTGACGATGAACTAGATAAGCATACATAGGAGGGAACAGGTTGTCTTCCTCGTCCGATGGGTTGTTGTCTCAAGGTAGGTTCATGAACCCACTACCTTGACCTGCACCTTATCATGTAACGTGCTGATGCAATTTTTGGTTATTGTCGTGTTGAGCTCTAACGAATTGAAACTAGAAAGGAAAACTTAGAGAACCAAGTGAGTGATGCCTCCAATACCTAAGTTAGAGAGGAGTTAACCTTTCCCAATAACTAATCAATGAATGAATCCCTAGTATATACTTTGTAGGCTATTTGTTAGGATTGAGGCATTCTATTATGCTAGAACTCCTTCAGAAGCATGATTCTTAGTACTTAGTTTGGTATGTCACCTTCTAGAGCATGATTCGGTTGTTGATAGCATCTAGCCAGTGTGGGTATCTCGCTCAAACTTATCTATGTAATTCATATCTTGTCAAGAAACAATTAGCTAGTTTCCATGTTGATGAGCCTTTCTAGGGTTTATCTTTGAGCCTATACTGTGCGTCTTGCATAATTTAATCTTATCATGTGAGTCTCGTGTGATGCTATCTAACATACGTGTACCCAATAGTAGGCGTGACAATGTGTGACACGACCAGTGAACTCAACACGAATAGGACACGAAATTAGCTGGTTTGAGTTTGATGTTAACTAGTTCAAATCAAAATAGGTTGACTCGTTAAGACACGATTTATAAACAGGTCAATAACGAGTCATCCTACTTAACACAAAACCAACAAGTTATGACCCATTTAGATTTTTACTCGCAATAATTTTATTATTTTTGGATTGTAATAATGATATCTCTCAATATGCTTATGATTGGTTCTTATAGCTATGTTGTGTTTAAAATTTTTCTAATTTGATATTTAGATTTAGGATAAAATTTACATTCTTCTAATTTACAAGAGGAATATAAATTTTGGTGAGTTTTAGAGTTAGGATGTGGAATCCTTATGTTAGAGGTGGAATGATCATTTTCCCACAAGTAGATTGGTAAAATGGTAATTTTGCTTTGAGTCAGTGATTTTATATTTCTAAGTATACTAGTAAGAAGTCTCTAACTTTAAAAATGTCTCTGTACAGTTCTCATTGTTTCGCACTTTAATTTATCATGCTACAATCATTGTAGGTTAGCCTCTAACTTACTTTCAGGATATCTATGTGTGTATGGTGGTAAGAGAAACCATCATCTATGTTATTTATGCATATGTACATATTACGTTATGGCATACTATGATTTACTTCCAGTACATTTTATATGTTGCATGTTATGCCACGTTACGCCATGCTTAATTGTTGCACGTCATGCTTATGCCATATTTATTTGTTATGCATCATGTTATATCATATCACTAGTCTCATGTACACGTCATGTCATGTCAAGCTATGTTATCTGTCGTTTTGTTTAACTCCACATCATGTCACGAGTTTGGAGTTCATCACGAAAAATAGTATTTTTAAGTCAATTGAGTCTTTTACATTTACGATGACCCCAAGAGATAGGATGAGGTAATGTCCTAGTGGAACTCCGTTATTCACACTGTAGCATTTACATTGGTCATGTGAAATTTCCTAGGTTGATAAAGTATAGTTAGCAAGCTTTGAATTGGACTTAAGTAACTGGTCGCCAGAGCAAAGTCATGCACTAACGCCGATTGTGCCAAACCACGGTTCAATTTCATGTTATTAGGACTCATGCAGGTGTAGATACCTTTCACTGGATACATAAATTACGTACTCGTAGTAGGTGCAAATACGCATGGTATGATGTGTATGTTAACGTACTCAAAGATGGTGTAGATACCTATAATATGATGTCATATCGGCAAGGCATATTGCTTAATGGGACTTATGTAGTATCCAAGGTTCATATTTAATTAAGCACTTATCATGGGAACAAGATTCCAGTTCCGTTTCAAGCTTAGTTCAGTTCCAGTTCATGTTATGTTTATTTCACGTCTAGTTCAGTTCACGTCATGTTCAATACACGTTAGTTCAAGTCATGTCAACTCATGTATTGTTAATTTCCAAGTCATGTCTTGTTCACACATGTTCAAATTAGCATTCATATTTTACTGTCATGCATGTATCTCTACACTGCTAGTTAAAATTATTTGTTAATTTGTTGAGATTTATAATCAAATCTCACTTGGTAGTCTCAACAACCATTCCTCTTAAAATGGTAGATCATGTGCCAAAATCAGGAGACACGATAGAGGGTTGACTAGAGGAGGTCGATTAGGGGGCAACACAACAATGCGGAACTCATCACTTCAATGCTCCATTTTATCGATGGTATTTTGGCTTCCTTGGCCAAGATGCACGAGCTACTCAATAGACCAGTTTAGAGCATCCTTATTGGCTTGGCCAAATGAGGTGCTTGGCTAAATTTAGACTAATTTGACTCAAAAATGCACAGCGTTGAATTGGGCAAATGTAAATTATTTTAGACTTCTACTACAGTCCCAGTCCAAATATGAAAGATGATTTTCGTTAGCTAAATAATAAACAATTATTTTATCACTAGAACCGAGGAAGCTAAAGTCAGACACATAGAGGCGGGAAGGAAAAGTCACTCCCTCCATTTTGGTACCGAACTCCTTTTCTCCCTAAACTCTTTCTTTGTCTCTCTCGATTTGCTTCCACGTAAATAGTCCACGACCCACGGCTATGCCCGTCGACTCCCACGACTGCGCATGTCTACTCCCACGGCTGGGCCTGCACTCTCTCTCTCTCTCTCACAGACGATCCCGATCTGTAAGCTTCCTTTCATTTTTTCTTTTTGGGCTCTCGTTTTTTCAGTGATTAACGTCTGTTGGTTTGTATTTCTACACTATGGATTGTCTATTGTTTTCTTACCATATTGAGAAATGGATTTAGAAGTGGGATTGACAGTTAGGGTTTTGAGCACAAAAAATAGGTGTAGTTCTGTTTGGTTTCCGAGAATTGAGTGATTGAAGACGAAGTATGATGGTTTATGAAATGGTTTCCAAGAGGGTTTTCTGTTTGGTTTTCGAGATGGTTTTCTCTTGGGCACTTTGAAACTCTGTTTGGTTGGTAGGATTGTGTTATGATAATCTGATAACCAGCCTAGGCTTTGAGTTTGGGTTTGATGGACTTGAGCGGGCAGTGGGTTGCCACACAATAATTGAAGGTTAATTCTTCCTAAAAGAAAACACTAAAAAAGAAACAATAAACAGAAACTGGGAAGGTTAATTCTTCTTGATACAATATCATGGTATCCATTTTTAGAAGAGAAATGATATTTGCAGTTGTAGTTGTGTAAGCGGGGTGCAGTTGCTTTGAAAAAAATGAATTAATATGGGACCCATATGAAAAAAAAAAACTAACTTTTTAATCATGGACCCCACTTTTTTTCAAAGTGATTGCGCGGCGCTTGCAATTCCACGACTATATGTAGCATTGCTCTTTTTAGAATCGAGTATGTTCCCATTCTAGCCTGCATCAGAATTTAGAAATCTTTTAAAGATGTCTTTGACATATAAGAGTCGCCAGAAATTTAGAGTCATATAACAAATTTTAAACCTCAATTATTTGGAATAATTGACAAAGGAATAACCTTGAATTTTTCAATCATCCAACAACAGAATAATCGAGTGAGCTCAAAGAACAACTTTGAGATTTATGTGATTGTTTTGTTTTACAGATAAGATTTTACAAGTATCTAGTTAATAACTTCAAATACTCATGCAGGCTGAATTGTTCTAGTCATTTCTTGATATAGACACCATTTTTAAGTGTGTCAAAATCTTTCAACTTATTCCTCAAGCAGACATTTCTATGATAATTAACATCTTATCCTCATTGCTCATCGCACACAAACCAACACATCTTGTAATTTTCACAAGTGAACCAACAAATTAATATCAACCAAGGATTGAATAGCTGTATGAGTCGTCCACTTAAATCTGTGGGAAATATAAAAACCTGGAAACCCTCATGATGCACATAACCATAGACACCTGTTTCCAAACATGAATAAAGGAAAATACCAGGACTTTTGACACACCAAGAACAACTACAATCTGGACAGAACATAGACACCAAAAACGTTATAAAACAATAAGATTACTTCAAAGGTCATGCATGCTTGCTTTTGGTAACCATGCAACCAACTAGAAAAAGGTAATGAGGGATTTGAATTTTCATATACCGTGCCTTGAATGGTGGAAGCCTATTTTTGTTGGAGTGGGAGAAACATCCAGAACCCTAGACCTGATGCACATGGCTTCAGTTTGGTGTAGAATTAGGAGCTTGCAGAAATAAATTGGTGTTTCATTGATTTCTCGCTACTTTACTCCATGAACAACACCTCCACCAAAAGCCTTACTCTATTTTTCTATGCTGCAAACATGTTTCAGTGACTCATTCCTATATAATCTGATGAAGAAGATGCAATATGTGTTGTGATTAAATACTTAAATATATATTTCGATTTTTTTCCTTTCCACCATTTTTAGCAACCAATTGGTCTTACTTGCTCACTGTTTTTTAGAAGTGTTCTTACTTGCTTACCATTTTTAGAAGTGTTCATACTTGCTCACTGTTTTTTGTATTACTTGCTGAATGATGCATTGACTTTATTACTTGCTGACTGTTTTATTTAGGATGGATTCACACTTATTGGATGATCCCTTTTTCACCACACTATTGCAAAGTGGTGGAGAAGGTATTATTAACCCCCCCCCCCCAATGGCTCGTGTCTTGCATGATAATATTGTTTATGAGGTTGAAGTGACACAACCCGAAGGGCAAGTAAGGGCACGAACTAAACTATCCTAACAGGGTGTGTCCTTCATCGTGGAGGAAGACAACCTCCTTGTATCAGGGTGGCTGAACATTAGTATAGATGCTATTAGGGGAACAGATCAAAAGTCCACCCAATTGTGGATAAGAATCCATGATTACTTCAATACTTATAAAAAACCTAATTAGCCTAAACGTTCTGTGGGGTCGTTGACTAATAGATGATCAACTATCCAAAAAGCCACAAACAAGTTTGTGGTTGCTTGGCCCAAGTCGAATCAATGCATCCAAGCGGTACCAATGAACAAGACAAGGTATGTTTCTAATTATCATAAATTTGAGTTGTAATATGTACTAATATTTTTATAATTGATGTTTAGATTGACAAGGCAAAGGCTTTGTACCGATCGACACAAAAAAGCAATTATAATTTGGATCATTGTTGGAACTTATTGAGGCACCAAGCAAAGTGGCAATTGCATATGGATAATTTGCCAACAAAGAGAAAGACGAGTTGCCCTACTGTTCTAGCTGCCAATGCCATAGATGTTGAGGAAAATGAGAGCATGTCTACCAATTTGGAGAGGCTGCTAGGCAAGAAATCTGAAAAACAAAGGGAAAGGAAAAAGAAACATGAAGAATCTTGTAATAGTCAATTTGACAAAAAGTTAAGTAACATGGAAAGTGATAGGAGGATAATGATGATTGAGCGACGGGAGACGGCAATGAAGGCTGAAAAGGACAGGGCTGAGATAATCTCACTTAAGAAGAAGAAGAAGATGGAGATGGAAGTCATGATGTTGAATGTTGATAACATGAATGCAGTTTAGCGAGAATACTTCAAATCAATTCAAATTGAGATCCTAGAGAAACATAGGACTGAATTGAATGAAATGCAGTAACTGGAGGAGGGAGAAGTGCAGTGGAGTTGCTGTTTTGCACACCTGGTAATACCATGTAAATTTAAAAGATTTGGTAGTTGCTATTTTTGGTTAATAAACTTTTTGCTGATGGTTTTGCACACCCGAAAACAATTACTAGTTGCTGTTTTTGGTAAAAAAAAAACACAGATTAATATTGCTCTATCTCTTTGTTTTGCAGTTGGTACTGATTTATGAAATGGAAGACTACTTTTTGGTAGAATATGACAGATTGGAACCCACTAACTATTTTTTAGATGTATATTGATCACTTGTAACTGCTGTATAATCTAGGGGTTTATTTTTGTGCTACTGTACATGGTAACTAAAGTGCAGATTTATGTATTTCCTCTAGGTGTTTATGTAAGTGTTTTTTGTAATTAAGATGGTGTTGGAATATTTGGATTTTCTAGGTGTTTATGTAGGTGTTTTGTAATTAAGATGGTGGAGGAAGTGTAGATTTCGTGATGTTGTTTATGTCACTGTTTTGTAATTAAGATGGCAACTATCATTGCAAATTTCCTAATTATGTTTATGTAGAAGTGTTGAAATATCCATGTTTTCTTGATTAAGGTGTTTATGCAG